>NC_053028.1:230278303-230459719 GCF_003073215.2 Triticum urartu
TATTTACACGGGAAAGCTCCCAACAAGCAAAAGAAGAACAGGAAATCTTTTTGGGTTTTTTTAATTACTACTACAAGCATGGAAAGTAAACTAATTAGAAGCTACAACTAATTTTTTTGGTTTTTCTTAAGGTTTATCAAACACACAAGAAAGAAAGCATAAACAAGGACAGTACACTAGCTTGGCTGATGTTGTGTGGAATTGTGAGCGGCTACATTTCGCAATGAACAGCTATGACCATGATTACGCCAAGCTATTTAGGTGAGACTATAGAATACTCAAGCTTAGGCTTTTGGCCTAAGTTGGTCTATGGCCATGGCTGGCCTGGCGGATATCCATAATAATAGTTGGGGTCATACTACGAAGAGGAAGAAGACTCCGATTGCCATTGGTTGGCAATCATCTACGGATCCCACTGGTAGTTAGATTGTCGTGAAGGATCAACTTGTGGTTCCGGCTCTGGCTCCATGGCTGGTGCAGTGTTCGGGTAGGCGTGAATAGCCTCTAACGGAACAAGGTACTGGCCTGCAGATAAATCAAACAAAGAAGGAGCAGGCAGGGTAATAGTCTCAGGATGATGTTTATCAAAGAACAATTTGTATTTAAGCTCTCCTTCCCTATTCTTAACAATGAAATCATGTGCCACCATACTCTTATAATCTAAATAAACACGAGGCAGCACTTTTTCTGCCTTCTCAAAATGCCTAATAGGTATGTTAAAATATGCAGCTAGGCGTGAAGAATAGATGCCTCCAAAGATTGGGCCCTTTGTATGGTTCAGACTTAACCGTTTAGCAATAATGTCGCCCATACTAATAGAGTTATCTCCAAATAAATCGTGGAGCAAAATAATAATATCAGGGATACTAAGGTTTCCACAGTTCCCGCGACCAATTAAATAATGACTAGCAAATAATGCGAAATAGCGTAAAACAGGAAAATGTATGCTAGTGATTCGTGTATCAGAAACCTCCCTTGTTTCCCCTACAGTAATAGTATCAATAAACCCATTCACATCCTCGCGATGTGGTTCCTCTGTCTTGCCCTCGAAAGGGACTAAACAAACCCGACAAAAATCATAAAGTGACATCTCCTTATGCTCATCATATAAATGAAACTCCATCGTACGTGGTGAACTCCTAGAATGGAAATGAAAGTTTTGCACAAAGGTATTTGTGAGTAAGAGATACTGATCGCGTTGGTCGTGGAGGAAAGCGGTGAGGCCGGCATTCTTAGCCAATTCATAAAAATCTTCATAAATCCCGGCTGCTCTCAAGAAATCATCGGAAGGCCGTTCACACGACCGAACCTCCGCGGTGTGAGGAAAATTATATTTAGGCTTTTGTGCCTTTTCCTTCGAGCTTCGGCTCGTTGAGCCCCTCAAAAGCCTCTTCATCATTTTCTGAAAAATTCTTAAATTTTAGTAACTTCAAAATAAAAGTAAACCAAACTCAATAATATTGATAGCAACTACTCCTACAAGTGCCTAGAGCCTATATCATGCATCAAAACTACTTGGAACCATATAAATTTGACATGCAAGCTCAAGAACATGGTCACATAGGCAGCAAAAATTTGCAATGAATAAAGCACTAGAACAAAAATTAATTGGACCAATGGAGGAGTCACATACCAAGGAACAATCTCCCCAAGCAGTTTTGTGAGAGGTGCTTTGAGCAAGGAGATCGAAAATGGCAGCAAAACGAGCTTGGACTCGGGTTTGAGATGGTTATTCATGTTTGGGGGAGGAAGAAGGAGTGTGTGGTTGAAAGGATAAGTGGAGGAGGGCCACCACGGGCCCACGAGGCAGGGGGCGCGTCTAGGGGGTAGGGCGCGCCCTCCACCCTCGTGGGCAGGTGGTTGACCCCCCCCCCCTGCTGTGTTCTCAGTGCCAAATATTCTCAAATATTCGAGAAAAAACCATATTTAAATTTCAGGGCATTTGGAGAACTTTTATTTTTGGGGTAATTTTATATTGCACGGATAATCAGATAATAGATAGAAAAATACTATTTTTATTTTATTTTATATAACAGAAAGTAAAAGGAGGGTACAGAAGGTTGTGCCTTCTAGTTTCATCCATCTCATGATCATCAAAAGGAATCCACTAACAAGGTTGATCGAGTCTTGTTAACGAACTCATTCCGAATAACATGGAACCGGAGAAATTTTGAATAACACTATGTTACCTCAACAGGGATACGCACATCCCCAATAATAAGAATATCATATTTCTTGTTGACAGTAGGAAGAGGAAATTCAAAACCTCCAAATATAATCGATGGAATTTTTCCAATAGAGTTGATACTATGAACTTGAGGTTGTTTCCTCGGAAAGTGTACCGTATGCTCATTACCATTAACATGAAAAGTGACATTGCCTTTAGTGCAATCAATAACAGCCCCTGCAGTATTCAAAAAGGGTCTTCCAAGAATAATAGACATACTATCGTCCTCGGGAATATCAAGAATAACAAAGTCCGTTAAAATAGTAACGTTAGCAACTACAACAGGCACATCCTCACAAATAATCGACAGGTATAGCAGTTGATTTATCAGCCATTTGCAAAGATATTTCAGTAGGTGTCAACTTATTCAAATCAAGTCTATGATATAAAGAGAGAGGCATAACACTAACACCGGCTCCAAGATCACATAAAGCAGTTTTAACATAGTTTCTTTTAATGGAGCATGGTATAGTTGGTACACCGGGATCTCCAAGTTTCTTTGGTATTCCACCCTTAAAAGTATAATTAGCAAGCATGGTGGAAATTTCAGCTTCCGGTATCTTTCTTCTATTTGTAATAACATCTTTCATGTACTTAGCATAAGGATTGGTTTTGAGCATATTAGTTAATCACATACGCAAAAAGATAGGTCTAATCATTTCAGCAAAGCGCTCAAAATCCGCGTCATCCTTTTTCTTGGAAGGTTTGGGAGGAAAAGGCATGGGTTTCTGAACCCATGGTTCCCTTTCCTTACCGTGTTTCCTAGCAACAAATTCTTTCTTATCATAATGTTGGTTCTTTGATTGTGGGTTATCAAGATCAACAACGGGTTCAATTTCTATATCATTATCATTACTAGGTTGGGCATCATCATGAACATTATCATTAACATTATCACTAGTTTGAGTTTCAGCATCAGAAATAGAAATACCATTTGGATTCTCAGGTGTTTCAGTAATATGTTCACTAGAAGCATGCAAAGTCCTATCATTTTTCTTTTTCTTCCTTTTAGAAGGACTAGGTGCATCTATATTATTTCTCTGAGAATCTTTCTCAATTCTCTTAGGGTGGCCTTTAGGATACAAAGGTTCCTGAGTCATTCTACCACCTCTAGTCATAACTCTAACAACATTATCATTATCCTTACTATTCAATTCATTGAGCAAATCATTTTGAGCTTTAAGTACTTGTACTACTTGAGTGGTAACCATAGAAGCATGTTTACTAATTAGTTTAAGTTCACCTTTGACATTAGCCATATAATCACCCAGGTGTTTAAGCATATTTGAATTGTATTTCAATTGTCTACCAAAATAAGCATTAAAATCTTCTTGCTTAACCATAAATTTATCAAACTCATCTAAGCATGGGCTAGCAAACTTAGTAAATGGGATTTCAGCTTTATCATATCTATAGAGAGAATTTACCTTTACTACCTATGTCGGGTTATCAAGACAATAAGTTTCTTCAATAGTTAATGGATTAAGATCATATATTTTTTCAACAGGCGGTAAATTAAGACTGTGTATTTCTTCAATAGGTGGTAAATTCTTAACATCTTCAGCTTTAATGCCTTTTTCTTTCATAGATTTCTTTGCCTCTTGCATATCTTCAGGACTGAGAAATAGAATACCCCTCTTCTTCGGAGTGGGTTTAGGAATAGGCTCAGGAATTGGCTCCGGAGGTGTCCAATTATTTTCATTTGTCAACATAATATTCAATAGAATTTCAGCTTCATCCGGTGTTCTTTCCCTGAAAACAGAACCAGCACAACTATCCAGGTAATCTCTGGAGGCATCGGTTAGTCCATTATAGAAGATATCAAGAATTTCATTTTTCTTAAGAGGATGATCAGGCAAAGCATTAAGTAATTGGAGAAGCCTCCCCCAAGCTTGTGGGAGACTCTCTTCTTCAATTTGCACAAAATTATATATATCCCTTAAAGCAGCTTGTTTCTTATGAGCAGGGAAATATTTAGCAGAGAAGTAATAAATCATATCCTGGGGACTACGCACACAACCAGGATCAAGAGGATTAAACCATATATTAGCATCACCCTTTAATGAGAACGGAAATATTTTAAGGATATAAAAGTAACGAGTTCTCTCATCAGTAGTGAATAGGGTGGCTATATCATTTAATTTAGTAAGATGTGCCACAACAGTTTCAGATTCATAACCATGAAAAGGATCAGATTCAACCAAAGTAATTATATCAGGATTAACAGAGAATTCATAATCCTTATCGGTAACACAGATAGGTGAAGTAGCAAAAGAAGGGTCAGGTTTCATTCTAGCATTTAGAGATTGCTTATTCCATTTAGCTAATAACCTCTTGAGTTCGTATCTATCTTTGCATTCTAAAATAGCTAAAGAAGCTTCTTTATCAAAAACATAACCCTCAGGAATAACAGGCAAGTCTTCATCATCAATTTCATCAGTATTATCATATTCAATATTTTCAATCTCTCTAGCCCTAGCAAGTTGTTCGTCAAGAAATTCACCAAGTGGCACAGTACTATCAAGCATAGAAGTAGTTTCATCATAAGTATCATGTATAGCAGAAGTGGCATCATCAATAACATGCGACATATCAGAACGAATAGCAGAAGCAGGTTTAGGTGTCGTAGTTGAGGGATAAATCTTGGTTCTTGGATCTTTCAAGTTCTTCATAATGATAAGCAGATATAAATCCCAAGTGACTCAAATAATAGAGCTATGCTCCCCGGCAACGATGCCAGAAAATAGTCTTGATAACCCACAAGTATAGGGGATCGCAACAGTTTTCGAGGGTAAAGTATTCAACCCAAATTTATTGATTCGACACAAGCGGAGCCAAAGAATACTCTCAAGTATTAGCAGCTGAGTTGTCAATTCAACCACACCTGGAAACTTAATATCTGCAGCAAAGTGTTTAGTAGCAAAGTAATATGATAGTAGTGGTAATGGTAGCAAAAGGTAACTGTAGCAAAAGTAATGTTTTTGGTATTTTGTAGTGATGATAGCAATAGCAACGGGAAAGTAAATAAGCGAAGAACAATATATGGAAAGCTCTTAGGCAATGGATCGGTGATGGAGAATTATGCCAGATGCGGTTCATCATGTAACAGTCATAACCTAGGGTGACACAGAACTAGCTCCAGTTCATCAATGTAATGTTGGCATGTATTCCGAATATAGTCATACGTGCTTATGGAAAAGAACTTGCATGACATCTTTTGTCCTACCCTCCCGTGGCAGCGGGGTCCTTACGGAAACTAAGGGATATTAAGGCCTCCTTTTAATAGATGTAAGTGCATCTAGTGCCCCTTAGTGATTTTGGTGTATTGAAGAAATAGGTTAAGGGACTAATTCGTTTGTGAGTGTACACAGGTCTATAAGTCTATGAGGAGTTTGATATTTACAGGAAAAGTCGACCCCTAAAAATGAATATCTTTGATTGAAGATTTTGGTATTTCTGAAGACTTTCATGAAGACTTTGAAAGTGAAGAAATTGGTGTGTCCGTGAAGACTTGATATTCATGTGAGGAATATGAAGCTTGAAGACTTTCGTTTCATAAGTTTTGTTTTTCTCTTTCTTGAGTCATAGGAAACACCGTACTGTTAAAGGGGGTCGAGGAAATACTAAGGAAAAATTTACATGTGATGCTCAACTCAAAATCCTACACCTACCAATCCCTTCGAGTGAAGCCATTGGAAATCTCATACAGTTCAGTCAATTTCTTCAGTGACAGAGACGAAGTTCTTCTGGTATCTGAGGAATTTGTCCTGACTGAGGAGTTAGGAATTCGCCAGTGTGGATTGCCTACACAGTGAGGAACATGATAGCCCTGAGGATTTTGCTACTCAAAATTCCGACCGTTGCTATGCTATGCGCCAGCTGTCCCAAAATATCTATCCACCTAACGGTCATATCATTGAAGGGCATTTATGTCTTATCATGTCAGGCTGCTCCTTAGGCTATAAATAGCCGCCCCCTACAACCACTAGCTGGTTGGCTGCTCCGAGAGAAACTGACACTTGTCATTTGAGAGCAACCCATCCTCTGAGGACTTTGAGCGAAAATCATCAAGTGAGGAAAAACCAAAAACCCAAAACCCAAACACCTACAAACCCCAAGTGATTGAAATGCTTGTTACCTTTGAAGACTGTGCTTCTTCCAGACGGTTAGACGTCATGGTCTAGAGCATCCAAGAGGAATTGTGGATCGTCGAGTGACCAAGTTTGTGAAGGTTTGGAAGTCGCCTAAAGACTTACCACGAGTGATTGGACGAGGTCTGTGTGACCTTAGTTCAAGGAGAATACGGTGAGGACTAGGTGTCTTGGACTAAGTGTCCTTGACTGGGTGTCCGGGACTGTGTGTCCTCGAGTTTAAATACTCAGCCGCTCCAACCAGACGTACAACTGAGACAGCAGTTGGAACTGGTCTACCAAATCATTGTCTTCACCAAGCTTACTGGTTCTATTCCCTCAACTCTTTCATTTCCTCATAACTATGTTGTGTGTTTGTTCATATCTGTGTTTGAAGACTTTGACTGAAGACTTTCTCAATTTCCTCAGTTCAAATTCTTCAGTCTGTTTGTCTTCATCCTGTGTTATCCTGTGATTACGCTTCCTGTACTCTGTGCCTGTCTTCATTTCGTCATGATGACTATGCTTGTATTCTATTATGTTTACTTTTGAGTACTTATTCCGCTGCTAGTAGTTCTTCGCCAAGGAATTTCCTCACTGGCAAATTCCTCAATGAAGAATTTCACAAAAATCGCCTATTCACCCCCCTCTAGTCGATATAACGCACTTTCAATTGGTATCAGAGCAAGGTACTCCCTTGTTCTGTGTGATTTTGGTTTAACCGCCTGGAGTTTTAGTTATGTCGACCGCAGGTATGATTAAGGTCTCTGCTGGGTGTCCTACCTTCGATGGGACGGACTACCCCTACTGGAAGAATAAGATGCGAATGCATCTTGAAGCAATTGATAACGATCTCTGGTATGTTGTGGAAAATGGTGTTCCCTTAGTCACACCTTCTCTAAATGCTGCTGATGTGAAGAGATTCAAGCAACTCGACTCTCAAGCGAAGAATATCATATGTGGCCATCTGAGCAAAGGACAGTATGGCAGAGTGAGTGCTTTGGAGACAGCGAAACTTATCTGGGACAGGTTGTCCAAAGTGAATGAAGGAGTCTCAACTCAGCGTGACTCTCGAGTTGATGTTCTTCGCAATCTCTTCAACCGCTTCAAAAGACTCGACAATGAAAATGTTCAACAAACCTTCGATCGTCTCACTGACATCTCAAATGAGCTTCAAGCACTTGGTGCCACTGACATCACCGACCATGAGGTGGTGAAGAAATTGCTGAGATCGCTTGATTCCTCATTTGACACTCTGGCATTGATGACACAAGAACGTGCTGATTACAAGTCACTTGATCCCGCTGATATTCTCGAGAGGCTAAATACTCATGGGTTCCAACTTGCTGAAAAGAGAGATCTCTATGGTTCAAGCTATGGCAGAACATGTGCACTGAAGGCCAAGGCAGTATCTGAGTCCGAAGATGAAGACTCTGGTAGCAGCCTTGGTGATCCTGAAGAACTGAGCCATGATCTGGCTCTGCTCGTGAAGAAGTTCCAAAAGTTCTCAAGACGTGGTCATCTTGGAAGATCCTCAAGGAGCAATGATTCCTCATCCAGTGACTACAAGAAGAGGCTCTCTCACAAATGCAAGAAACCTGGACATTTCATTCAAGATTGTCCTCAGTGGGAAAAGGAATCAAAGAAGAAGAAATACAAGGATTACAGTTTTGATGATGCAAAGAAAAAGAAGAAATCCACAAAATCTTCATCATCAAAATCCTCAAAGTCTTCATATCACAAGAAGAGTAGCTCCAAGAAGGCTAGGGTATTCATTAGCAAGGAAATGGACTCTGAGGCTGAATCTGAAGAAAATGAGGAAGAGGAGACATCTGAGGAATCCGAATCCGGAGTGGCGAGCCTAGCTCTCGCTACTGCATTCATCAGCAAGTCTATCTTCAACACTGAAGAAAATGACCTCACCAACAAGGCTGATGAAAGCGATGATGACTACGCTCCCACCTATTGCTTCATGGCAAAGGGTGCCAAGGTACTCAAATATACCTCCTCTGAATCAAGTGAGAATGAATCTGATGAAAACTTTAAGCCCAACTATTCTAAACTTGCTAAGATTGCTATAAAACAACAAAGGGCTTTAGAAAAGGTTCAAAACATGCTAAATAAAAGTTATGATATGTTGGGTGAAGAAATGGATCGCACTGAAACTTTAACTGAAAATCTTCAGAGACTTCAGTCCAAGCTTGACAAACTTCAAAGTCATCATAACACTCTCTTATCGGATCATGAGAAGCTTTATTATGAATTTCTTCAAAGAAAGCAAGATCTTGAAAAGCTAAGAGTGAGTTATGAAGATCTTCAGAAGGAGCGTGATTCATTACTTGCTCAACAAATCAATGCTTCTCAGGAAGAATTTGTTCCTCCATGCTTGAAGTGCATTGAACGTGAATCTGCTAATTCTTCACCTGAATGTTCAAATGCTGCTAATGTTTCAAATTCCTCACATGCCTCTGCTATCACTAATTCCTCATCTGAGGACATTGCTAGTATCACTGACGATGCAGGGCTGAAGGAATTGTACACGACAGGCATGTACAAAAGCCTCAAAGGGCATTAGGCTCTTTGTGATGTGCTTAAAAAGCAGATCCTCAACAGGAACCCTAGGAAAGAGGGTATCGCCTTTGAGAGGAAACTCAATGCTGATGGTACATATTGGAAGCCTGAGCAATACCCAAAACTACATGGGTTGCTGTAAAGGGACCTCCAGTTGATCCATCTAACTTATATGGATTTGCATGTGAATCTCCTCATTCTGATGATGAGTCAATTGACTCCAACTATAAGCTATTCAAAAATCAAAATGGTGAAGTATTTGCTAGATATGTTGGCACTAACTGCAGGAACGGCTCCCCTATGAAGAAAATCTGGGTTCCCAAAAGATGCCTTGAAAATCTTCAGGTGAATGTCATCATGACTCCTGTGAAGAATAGGAACCTCAGATCAAATTCTTCATATGGACCAAATTCCTCATATGGATCAAAGTCCTCATATGAACATCATCGTGCTAACCCGTCTGTTTCGCAGGGAAGATCTAACGATTATGGATATGTGCATTATTCTTCAAATCATTATGTCCATAAGTCCTCGAAGAATTTCTCTGCATACTCTTATGCTTACTCTAACCCCTCTTATGTGAAATGAAATGGACTGGCTTCTATGCCATCCTTTTCGTATGGAGCTCGCAGAATGATGAACTCTTTGCCACCCCTCCAGATGTGGGTGGTGAAGAAAAAGAACTAATCTCTTCTGCAGGGTCAGGTCTCCAGACGCACGTAATTGTCTGAAGAATTTGCTGGAGACCTGAGCTTGCCTTATAGGACGCAGGCTAATCATGAAGAAATGAACTTTCATTTCTCACGTCCTCATATTGCTTTATCAGTTCTTTTACTTGATGAAATTGATCTGATGAATTGATGTCATATTCTTCACTGATGAAGTATATGAGTTTGTAAGCTGCACTAATTCATCTGCAGGATAATCAACCTAAAGCCACTGAGTGGGTCCTCGATAGTGGATGTACAAACCACATGACTGGTGACAAGAATCTATTGATGGATGCTCCATTATCTCCGTCGCATCTGAAGCATATCATCTTTGCTGACAAAGGCAAAAGTCGGGTATTGGGTCTAGGTAAGGTTGTGATTACAAAGGATCGACACATGGACAAAGTCATGCTTGTTGAGTCCTTAGGATACAACCTTATGTCTGTCTCAATGCTTTGTGATCTTGATATGGTTGTTGTCTTTGGCAAGTACCGTTGTGTTGTGGTTATGGAAGCTGACAATTCCAATGTCTTTGAAGGCTTTAGGAGAGGAGACATGTATATTGTTGATTTCTCTACAGGACCACAACCAGCCATGTGCTTACTTGCAAAAGCTTCAGAAGGCTGGCTCTGGCATCGACGACTTGGTCATGCAGGCATGAGGAATTTACACACGCTTGCGAAGAAGAAGCATGTCATTGGCATCGAGAATGTCAAATTCCTCAAGGATCACCTATGCGGAGCCTGTGAAGCTAGGAAGATGACGAAGGCCAAGCATCCAGCAAAGACTATCATGACCACCACTCGCCCGTTTGAATTGCTTCACATTGATCTCTTTGGTCCTAATCATTATTCTGCTATTTCAAATGAAGCATCTCAATATGGCTTTGTTATTGTTGATGATTATTCTCGCTATACATGGGTACACCTTGTTACTTACAAACATGAAGTGCAGGAAGTCTTCAAACGATTTTCCTCGAGGGCTTCAACCAACTTTGGTGTGAAGATCAAGCACATCAGAAGTGACAATGGCACTGAGTTCAAGAATTCTGGTCTCGATGACTATCTTGATGAACTTGGTATTACTCATGAGTTATCTCCTCCCTACACTCCTCAGCAGAATGGCGTCGTGGAGCGCAAGAACAGGACTCTTGCTGAGATGGCTCGCACTATGCTTGATGAATACAAAACGCCTCATCGTTTCTGTACTGAGGCAATTGATACTGCGTGCCACATCATCAACAGAGTATATCTTCACAAATTCTTCAAAAAGACTGCCTATGAACTCCTCACTGATAAGAAACCCAATGTAAGTTATTTCAAAGTCTTCGGTGCTAAATGTTGGATTAGAGATCCTCATCACAACTCAAAATTTGCACCAAAAGCACATGAAGGTTTTATGCTTGGTTACGGAAAGGACTCGCACACCTACAGAGTCTTCAACAACGTTCTTCACAAAGTTGTTGAAACTGTAGATGTGAGGTTCGATGAAACTAATGGCTCGCAAAGAGAGCACCTACCTACTGTGATAGATGAACCAGCACCTGAGGAAACTATCAAGTTCAAGGCTACTGAGGATGTCATTCCTACTGAAGAATCTGCTGAAGAATTCATTCCAGAACATGAAGAACGTCGAGATAATGCACCTGAAGAAAATGCTGAAGAAAACGCTGATCAAACTCTTCAATGACAACCAGCTCATCCTCGCATTGCAAAAGAAGTGCAAGTTGAAAAGATCATCAATGACATCAAAGCGCCAGGTCCTCTCACACGCTCAAAAGCTTCACATTTGTCTAACTTTTGTGGGCAGTATGCTTTTGTCTCTATTACAGAGCCCACTAAGGTAGATGAAGCATTTCTGGAGCCTGAGTGGATTCAGGCCATGCAAGAAGAATTACATCAGTTCGAGCTCAACAATGTCTGGAAACTGGTTAAACGCCCAGATCCTCGCAAGCACAATATCATCAGCACAAAGTGGATCTACCGCAACAAGCAAGATGAAAATGGCCTTGTGGTGAGGAATAAGGCACGGCTTGTAGCTCAAGGCTACACACAGGTTGAAGGAATTGATTTCGATGAAACTTTTGCACCTGTTGCTAGACTTGAGGCTATTCGCATATTACTTGCTTATGCTAACCATCATGATATCACTTTATATCAAATGGATGTGAAAAGTGCATTCCTCAATGGTAAGCTTGAGGAAGAAGTATATGTTGCTCAACCCCCAGGTGTTGAAGATCCAAAGAATCCTGACAAAGTCTTCAGACTCAACAAGGCTGTCGGTGTCAAAACCGGCGGATCTCGGGTAGGGGGTCCCGAACTGTGCGTCTAGACCGGATGGTAACAGGAGGCAAGGAACACGATGTTTTACCCAGGTTCGGGCCCTCTTGATGGAGGTAAAACCCTACGTCCTGCTTGATTAATATTGATGATATGGGTAGTACAAGAGTAGATCTACCACGAGATCAAGGAGGCTAAACCCTAAAAGCTAGCCTATGGTATGGTTGTTGTATGATGAAGTTGTCCTACGGACTAAAACCCTCCGGTTTATATAGACACCGGAGAGGGTTAGGGTTACACAAAGTCGGTTACAATGGTAGGAGATCTCGAATATCCGCATCGCCAAGCTTGCCTTCCACGCCAAGGAAAGTCCCATCCGAACACGGGACGAAATCTTCAATCTTGTATCTTCATAGTCCTGGAGTCCGGCTACCCAGACACCCCCTAATCCAGGACTCCCTCAGTAGCCCCCGAACCAGGCTTCAATGACGACGAGTCTGGCGCGCAGATTGTCTTCGGCATTGCAAGGCGGGTTCTTCTCCAAATTCCGTGTACCTGCTGAATAACGTCCGATTTTCGTAATGTAGCACACCTTGGCTTCCACGCCCAATAATGGCCGTCTTCCACGTGTTAAACGAATGCAAAAAGTCGGGGTGTTTTTACATTCACACCCCTAGCCGCATAAACGAGCCGCCTATTTAATGGGATGGGGATTCAGATCCAAACCACACCTTCTCCTCTCCGCGAGTAATCATCAGAGCGCCTCCAGCAAAGGTCCATTCCAACATGGCCAGCCGTCGCAGCTCCTCCTCTCGCCCTTCCAGTCCTAAACCTGGAGACTGGGAGAGGTGCTCCATCCCGCATATCGAGCTAGTGTCGCTTCAGGCCAAGGGATTTCCCCCTCAGGCCTATATGGTCCCGGTCCGAGCCGGACTCGCCACCTATAATGGCGGAGAGCAAGCGGAGAGCACCCCCAATCCCTCCAAAGGAGAGCGGGTGTGCCTCGTCCCTTATCTAGTAAGAGGACTTGGACTTCCAATTCATCCATTTCTCCGTGGGCTCCTGGAGTTCTACGGCCTCCAGCTGCACAATCTCACGCCTGCCTCTATATTGCATATCGCGGGCTTCGTCGCCCTTTGCGAGCTATTCTTGGGTGTTGAGGCTCATTTCGCGCTGTGGAAGAGGTTATTCTGCCTGGTGCCCCGCTCTTAAGAGGGGTCTATATATCAAGTGGGCGGAGCCGAAGTGTGGCGTATCGCCAGGACCGGATATCTATCCGGAACCCCAAAGAAGGCGTCCGAGGACTGGCCTTTGGAATGGTTTTATATACATGATGTCCCGCTGCCGGATCCTATCCGGGCCGGTCTCCCCGAATTCAACAGTGCTCCCTTAAAGAAACGACTAAGCTGGCGTCCGTGGAGCTCCCAGAAAGAAGGTGACAGGGACGTCCTTCACCTGATGGGCCGGATAAGACTATTGGCTCATTCAGGACTGACCATGATTGGAGTCATGGCCGCATGCATTATGCGGGGGTGCAGCCGCTTCAATATAGAGGCCACCCCATGTGGGATTTTAACGGGGAGGATGACGCCACCCATTATGGTCGTAAGGGGCCAGCTTCAGCTGCTGCTCTAGTAAAGATCTTATCCTCTTTGTACAAGGGAGAAGAGGAGGAATTCCTCCGCGTCAACCCGCAAGGCGGATTTACTATGTACAACCCTCCGAGTTGGGTAAGTGGACAATTGTGCTTGCCCATCCGTTTTACATTCCCATGATTAAATATGTAGTCTAACGACTTCAACGCAGGAACTGCGTCAGGAGGTAAAGGATATAAACAGCCGTCCCCCACAGCCCGAGGATCCAGAACGGTCCCTCGATCCAGACTCCTAAGAGGATCCGGACATATCGGTGGAGCTGATCGATGGGGTGTTTCATCAGCTAAGCAAGGACAATACCTTGGTGGCCATTACGGTCGATTACCTAGGGTTAATTCCGGCCTCCCAGGTAACAGAGAGCGGAGTCTCATCCCCTTGAGAAAGAATCCATTCTCACGCATTTCAGGTTTCCTGACAACGATCGTGTTTTGCAGGGGAGGTTTCCGAGGCGGGAGGCCGAACCTGCAGCGGCTAGCCAACGAGGGGCCACAGGGCCCCGTGGGGTAAAAAGGAATGTAATCCAGACTGGGACACCGGCGCAACGGTATAGCGCACCCTCTTCTTTTTCCCTGGTGTTATTCCTTCAGGGCATATTAATGTTCGTGCTATCTTCAGGGCGAAGAGACCTCGCCGGACTACATCCAGAGAGGTTGCCAATCGCGCCTCCACCAGCCAGGCTCCAACGCCTGGCCCGGAAGCGGAAACGAACACAAGGCGCGCACCGGACGCTCCTCCGACAAAGGATGCGGACAGGCTGTCTGCCACCAATTCCGAGGTGGAGAGTGCCATGAACCACATGCGTTGCCGGACAGTTCTTCGCGACGCTTGTTTCTTCCAAGAGGCATTAGATGCCTTCAATTCGGGAGATGCGTACCTCCGTGCCGCTCAAAATGGTTTAGCCAGAGCCACGGAGCAATATGTAAAAGACATACGGGTAAGAAGTTTTTTGGTAAATATATATATACCAGTAGCCCCCGAGACTTGAAACAGTTAGATTAACTGATTTAAGGATCATTTGTTATGCAGGTTCTCACAGAGAAGAATATCGTACTGTCCCAAGAGCTGGAAGAGTGCAAAGCCCAACTGGAGGCCGCACTAGCCACGGCAGGGGAGCCCAAAGAGACCCCCTCTGGTAAGATACACTTCGAAAGATTAGTATCTTGCGAAGTGCGGCGTGGGTATAAATCTGGCAAATCATATTGTAGATGGCGCCGGACTGGATCCGGAGAGGCAACAACTCTTACGCCGGCTAAAGGCCGGTGAGATTATGCTGACAAGGGTGAGGCGGGAGAAGAATGATCTTCAGGATGCCAACACCAAGCTGGACGTTGAACTTAAAGATGTTCGTGGCCAGCTGTCGGACTCCACTAAGGAGAATCAGCGGCTTCGATGCGGCATATTTAGTAAGTGCTTAAGCGAATCTTTGAAAGAAAAGAGTTCGGTGAGGAAGTAACATAGTAATATCTGTAGGTATGCTAACGGGTCGTCCTGCAGAGGAGATGCCCGGTTCTACGGGTGACCTTCTTCCCGAGCTCTCGCAACTGCACGAGCGAGTTCGGCAGGCGATGCGAGGCGTTGCCCAAGCCTTATGGCCTTCCCATTCCATGCCCGAGGGCCTTGGAGAGCTTTCGGAGAAGCTTAAGGGAGTTCGGCGGCGCTTCCGGTTGTGGAAGATATCAGTCTGCCGACAAGGCGCTAGGGAGGCCTGGGCCATGGTGAAGACGCGGTACACGAAGTCTGACCCAAACCACATGGCCAAGGTCGGACCTGTGGGGCCTGACGGGAAGGAGATCCCTGTAAGCTTAGTGTACGGCCAAGTAGAATTGGCCGCCAAGTATTCCCAGCAGGACTTTAAGTTAGACAGCCTGTTAGATGGTATTGAAGAGGAATACAATCAGTCAGAGTGACTATGTAATTTTTAATTGACATGTGTAATGCCTTCTAGCCGGATTGTAGATCATTTGTCATTGCCGACCTTTTCGCTTCAACCTCAGGACCTGACGGTCCGGAGTGTGTCCGAATACCCTACCGGTTATGTAAGAACCAGGGTATGCATGGAGACCAGGCGTAGGGGTCATTAGTGCTTTATCAGACAAGTGCCCAACTAGTTATGTTATATTACATGGTTAGTAAGAAACATCTTCCAGAGAGAATAGTTCCGTTAGGGGTTCCTTTCTCTGGGAGGCATGCCCTAAAGTGCATGTCCGGACTGCAAACGCAGGAAAATCATCTGGGGGCGTATATATAAATGAGTAAAAAAGGTCATCTTTTAGTTCACCGACCGAATATTCCCTTAAGAACGCTAGCTTTCGGCTTCACCCAGTCTGAGGTACACATCCGGCTGATCTGGCAGTAACAATCGCAGGGGTGCTCCCTTTACCACCTAGCCGAACAATCGGGAACGTATGGGTAAGCACAGGAGCCAGGCAACCTAGCTTCGCCAAAACTTAAGTCATATCGATGCATATAATGGTGAAGAAAAGGTACATGCGGAAGTTTGACACATGTGGTGGGCGTGAAGCCCGTATAAATAAGCTTCTGTTAAAGAAGCCCCCAGGTTTAATGAGCGCGAGTAGCACGTCACTTGAGGAGCCTTTAAGGGCTATAAAAGAAAAAGGGGGGAGGAGAGAAATGTAAGATAGAAAATATAAAAATGGACAGAGGAAGGAGACAAACACAGAGTCCGGCGCTAGGCATAGAATCTTCGGAGACGGGCTGCGTTCCATGGGTTCGGCTCGAGTCGGTTATCCGACGCATCTCGCAGGCGGTATGCTCCACCAGTCAGGACTTGGTCGATTATGAAGGGACCTTCCCACTTGGGCTGCAGCTTGTCCTTTTTCTTGTCCGGCAGGCGTAGAACTAATTCGCCAAAGTTGTAGTTTTTGGCCCGCACTTCTCTGCTTTGATATCTTCGAGCTTGCTGTTGGTAGAATGCGGAACGGGCTTTTGCCACGTCGCGCTCCTCCTCTAAGGCGTCCAAACTGTCCTGCCGATCGAGCTTGGCCTCCCTTACTTCGTACATGCGCACTCGAGGTGAGTCATGAATTATGTCGCAGGGCAAGACTGCCTCTGCGCCGTACACCATAAAAAATGGTGTGTATCCGGTGGTGCGATTCGGCGTGGTCCGTAGCCCCCAGAGTACGGAGTCGAGCTCCTCTACCCAGTGCGTTTTAGATTCCTTGAGGGACCGCACTAATCTGGGTTTGATGCCGCTCATGATGAGACCATTTGCACGTTCGACCTGACCATTAGTTTGTGGGTGATAGGCGGAAGCATAATCGAGCTTGATGTCCATGTTTTTGCACCAGAGTTTTACCTCATCGGCCGTAAAGTTCGTGCCGTTATCGGTGATGATGCTGTGGGGGATGCCATAACGGTGTACGACCCCGGATATAAAGTCTATCACAGGTCCGGATTTGGTCGTCTTAACAGGCTTGGCTTCTATCCATTTGGTGAACTTATCCACCATGACCAGTAAGTATTTTTTCTTGTGGGTTCCGCCTTTAAGGGGTCCCACCATGTCAAGCCCCCAGACCGTGAAAAGCCAAGTGATGGGGATAGTTTGGAGGGCGGTGGGTGGCATATGGCTTTGGTTTGCAAAAAGCTGACAACCGGCGCACCGTTGGACCAAGTCCTGAGCGTCCTGGCTAGCTCCTCTCCCATTGCGTGTCTCTTGGGCTCAGAGAAACGCCGAAGGGCTTGTTTGACAGGTTTGAATCCTTCTAGGATATTTAAGCTGTGTTCGGCCAGCCTGTGTGGGATTCCTGGCATGTCTGAAGGGTGCCAGGCAAAAATGTCCCAGTTCTCCTGTAGGAATTCTCGCGGTGCAGCGTCTACATTGGGGTTTAATCGTGCCCCGATGGAAGCTGTTTTATTGGGGTCCGTTGGATGGACCTGGAATTTGACTATTTCATCCGCTGGTTTAAAAGAGGTGGACTTGGATCTTCTGTCGAGTATCACATCGTCCCTGTTTACCGTGGAGCGCAGCGTAGTCAGTTCCTCAGCCGCTAGGGCTTCGGACAGTGCCTCAAGGGCCAATGCGGCTGTCTTGTTTTCGGTGCGGAGTGCTATGTCCGGATCACTAGCGAGAGTGATGATTCCGTTCGGCCCGGGCATCTTGAGCTTCATGTACCCGTAATGGGGTATTGCTTGGAAGAATGTAAACGCTTCCCGCCCCAGCAGAGCGTGGTATCCGCTACTGAACGGGGCCACTTGGAATGTGACCTCTTCGGACCTATAATTATCCGGCGTGCCAAACACCACATCTAGTGTGATTTTTCCTGCACAGCACGCTTCCCAACTGGGGATTATTCCTCTAAAGGTTGTGCTGCTTCGCTCAATGCGGTTCCAGTCTATTTCCATTTTTTGAAGGGTTTCCTCATAAATGAGGTTCAATCCGCTGCCTCCGTCCATGAGTACCTTGGTGAGGCGAAAGCCGACCACTATAGGACTGAGTACCAATGCGGCTGGTGCTCGAGCTGTTCGGAATTTAGGTTCGTCACTGGCATTAAAAGTAATAGCCGTGTCACTCCATGGGTTTATTGTTGCTACTTGATAGACTTCGGCGAGGCTGCAGAGTGTTCTTTTTCGCATATTATTTGATGCGAAAGTCTCGAAGACTGTTAAGACTATACTGGAGTCCCTGAGGTGGCTTTCTGCGGCCTCCGGGATTAGGAGATCTTCGCCCCTTTTGTCCACCTGCCGGAGTATCCAACATGCTCTAAGGCTATGAGTTGGTGTGGCGTCCTCTGTACTATGAATTTTACAGGGTCCATTAAGCCATCCCTCCAGTACGGTTCCATGCCCTGTAGAGGGTTTTGGTTTTTTGGTTTTTAACCCGGGTGTCTGATGATGATGCACCCTTTTATTTCGGACGAGGTTTTTATTCAGGGCCGGATTGTCCCAAAATTTAGTTTCGGCTTTCCGGGCGCTTTCCATCGCACAGTACTTTTGTACTATGGACGCCAAGTCATAGAAGCGTGTAATATCATGACGACCTGTGGCGTTGAGGATTCCCTTGTCCGTGCAATTATTGCAAAAGATTGAGATTGCTTCTTCCTCGCGGCAGTCCTTTATCCTGTTCATAACCAGGAGGAACCTTGCCCAGTAATGATGTAATGTTTCTTCGGGCTTTTGCCTGATTTGGGATAGATCGCTTATGTTCGGGTGGGTGGGTGGAATTAAATCCGGAACTTCACCCAATCTAAGACTCAGAGGCCAAGGAGTTTCCGAACTCTGAAGTTTGGATTCTTGGATGTTGTCCAGTGAATCTAGCCCGTTGCCTGATTCTGAGTTCAGGTCTTGAGTTACATCCTCCCCTCCGCGGGTATCCGGCTTGGAGGGATCGGGAATCCGGACGTAGCTAGTCCTTAAGATAGATGAAGAGTCGCCGCACTATGCCTCTACCACGGCAACGTGATGGGTGACTTGGGGAGAATTAATTTCTCTTAGATCGGGTTTAAGCCCAACCTGGTCATAATCCATAGTGACCCCCAAGGCGGCGATGCGATCCAAGAGCTCGTTTACGGAAGAGAGCTCCATTGGATCTAACTGCTCGGCGAGTTCTGAGCTGACGTGAAGATTGCTTTTGATGACCCGAGAGGTCACCGTCGGCGCAACGGCCGAACAGGCGGTCATGAGAAAACCGCCTAGCCGGAGAGTTTGGCCGACAGCCAAGGCTCCCTTAGTAACGGCGTCGTCTTTAAAGACGGGAAGAGGCATCCTTCCTGATTGCGACGGCACAGAGGAACTCTCAATGAAAGCACCAATGTCGGTGTCAAAATCGGCGGACCTCGGGTAGGGGGTCCCGAACTGTGCGTCTAGGCCGGATGGTAACAGGAGGCAAAGAACACGATGTTTTACCCAGGTTCGGGCCCTCTTGATGGAGGTAAAACCCTACGTCCTGCTTGATTAATATTGATGATATGGGTAGTACTAGAGTAGATCTACCACGAGATCAAGGAGGCTAAACCCTAAAAGCTAGCCTATGGTATGGTTGTTGTATGATGAAGTTGTCCTACGGACTAAAACCCTCTGGTTTATATAGACACCGGAGAGGGTTAGGGTTACATAAAGTCGGTTACAATGGTAGGAGATCTTGAATATCCGCATCGCCAAGCTTGCCTTCCACGCCAAGGAAAGTCCCATCCGGACACGGGACGAAATCTTCAATCTTGTATCTTCATAGTCCTGGAGTCCGGCTGAAGGTATAGTCCGGCTACCCGGACACCCCCTAATCCAGGACTCCCTCAAAGGCCCTCTATGGCCTCAAGCAGGCCCCACGGTCTTGGTATGATACTTTGAAGGAATTCCTCATGACGAAAGGCTTCAAACCCGGTTCACTCGACCCTACCCTTTTCACTAAATCTTACGATGGTGAATTGTTTGTGTGCCAAATATATGTTGATGATATTATCTATGGCTGTACTGACCAACGTTATAGTGATGAATTTGCCTATATGATGAGTGAAGAATATCAAATGTCTAGGATGGGAGAGTTGAAATTCTTCTTAGGTCTTCAAATTCATCAACAACACAATGGTATATTCATCTCTTAGGAGAAATACCTCAAGGATGTACTGAGGAAATTCGGCATGCAAGATTGCAAAGGCGTCAAAATTCCTATGCCCACAAATGGCCATCTGTGCACTGATGAAAATGGTATTGACTTCGATCATAAGGTATACCGCTCCATGATAGGTTCCTTATTGTACTTATGTGCATCTAGGCCCGATATAATGCTTAGTGTTTGCATGTGTGCCCGATTTCAAGCTACACCGAAGGAATCACACCATAAGGCTGTGAAGCATATTCTTCGATATCTAGCTCACACACCAACACTTGGATTATGGTACCCCTAGGGCTCGGCTTTTGATATTGTTGGATATTCTAACTCTGACTATGCTGGTGATCGTGTGGATCGCAAGTCAACATCTGGTACATGTCATTTCCTCGGACGATCTTTGGTCTGTTGGTCCTCGAAGAAACAGAACTGCGTATCACTATCTACTGTTGAAGCTGAGTACATTGCCGCTGGTTCTTGTTGTGCCCAATTGCTATGGATGAAGCAAACTCTCAAGGACCACGGCGTCAACATGAAGAATGTGCCTCTCTTCTGTGACAATGAGAGTGCCATCAAGATTGCTCACAACCCAGTTTAACACTCGAAGACAAAGAACATTCAGATTCGTCATCATTTTATTCGTGATCATGTGTTGAAGGGCGACATTTCTATTGAGCATGTGAAGACTGAAGAACAGGTAGTCAATATCTTCACAAAGCCCTTGGATGAGAAGAGATTTAGCAAGTTGCGGTGTGAGCTAAATAACCTAGAATCTTCGAATGTTCTTTGAAAAGGACACTCATCCTAACACTTATGCAAAATTGATGACTTAGATGTGCAACACATGAAGAAACGTTTTTCTTCAATCAATGAAGAATAACACTCTTAGTGTGAAGAAATTAACGAAGAATTTGATTCTCAGAACCCTACGATAATCGTACGCGGTGTCTGAAATCATCATTCTTATACGGTGGGTCACTCCACCACCAAAAGTTGAAATTCCTCAATTATTCATATTCTTCAACTTTGCATTGTCTTCACTTGTCCCGTCGTTTTTCTTCATTGGCTATATATATATATATGAGTTTATGTCCTCTACAGCATTCACTTATTGCTATTTCTTCAAGTTGGTTTTGTGCTAAGTGAATGTGATCGGACCCTTCCCTTCTATGCTATACTCAACCCAATCTGTTCACAAATTCTTCATGTGCGTTCTATTTGAAACTTGTTCAAAATCTTCACTGTGTCCTTGTCAGCTGAAGAAATTGAGAACGGAACTTTAAAACCTATCCTATCGAAATTTTCGGCTTTGCCGCTCAAACCGTTCCACATCCCACGATACACTTATCCACTCACCCACGATCTAACATGATCTACACCTCTCACTACGTGGGTGACACATGTCATGCGAATGAGAAGGTTCAGGGGCACGTTCGTCCAATTTCTTCGGGCGAGCAGTTTTTCACCGTGGCTATAAATACCCCTCCTTCCCTTCCTCATTTCTTTTACTCCGCTCGACCTCTCTCTCCAGCTCGAGCTTCTCAAACCCTGGCGCCGCCGCTACTTCATCACCGCCGGTGAGGAAGAGCTTCACTGCCTCGACCTCGTCGCCGACGTACTCGTGCCGACCGCGGACATCTTCACTCCGCCGCCGCCGTAGCCGTCTTCCTCCGCCAAGTTAGGGCATGGAAGATCTGCATAGACAAACTTCACATCTCCTCACTCCAGTTCGTCGTGTTCTTCATCCAGGGTAATTAAAAGTTACTTTTACTGCCCTTGTTGATTCGAATGATTCTCTACAAAATCTTCAAAAGTGTTTTTCTTCATATCTTCACACACTGAACACCTCACAAGTCATCTGTTCTTGATTCGTTTCTCTAAGCATCATTTTTCTTCAAGATTCCTCAATTGTGTGGATCTTCGATCTATATAACTCTGGAACCTAAGACAAAGAACACTTAGTAAAAATCTTCAAGACTCATCTGGTCAAATTCCTCAAACTTGTTCTTTTTGAAAAACCTTCTGAGAACGCATATGACCTCTCCAAATTCCTCGCAACTATACTCTGTTCACAGGTACACATGTCAGCTGCTGAATCACTAGGTTCTCATCAACTTAACTCATTTGCAGCGTTCCTCGAAGAAAAGTTGCATACTTCTTCAGAGAATTCGATTGTTCAAATTCCTCAACTGAAGAAAATGGCTGATGGTAAAAGGCCATAGAAGGGAGGAAATAGGCCTGAGGTAAATACAGCGTTTGAAATCCCTGATGACATATATGCTGGGTACTGCACACCTACTGAGGAAACCAAGAATGAGCGCAAAGTGCGCAAACAGAGTATAGAGAGGAGATGGGCAAGAGAATGGAGGGAGTACAGATATGTCACTCCTAAGTACATGAAGAAATTCGCACTCAATCCTCCATGCCCAAGAGCTCCATTGGCACCTGGCCAAATAGCAGATCCCACCAGCCTCAAGCACGGTGAGGACTATCCTGATGAATGGGCCAAGCGCCAAACCAAGTTGGCTAAGCAAGCTAGAGAAGCAGTGAGGAAATTCAATGAAGATTTTGCCACTGCTACTGCCTCTGCTGAGGCCTCTGCTGTCAAGCCAAAGAAGGCTATGTCTAAGAAGCCTGCACGTAGGCCAAGTTCCTCAGCAATGCCCTCACGACCAGAATCATCAAAGCCCTCATGGCCAATTCCTCATGCTGCTCTTGTTCCTCCAAAGTCCTCAGCTCCTCCGCCAAAGCATTTAGCTATTCCTACCAAATCCTCAGCACCTGTGCATCTCGCCTCGTGCCAAAGGACTGCCGTCATCTCCATTGCCTCAGGTGTCTCAGCTAGTTCCTCAGCTGCACCAAGTTCCTCAGCTGGCCCCTCACTGCTGAAGACAAAGGCCACTGCTGGACGAGGTCCTCGCCCAAGTCCTCAAAAGAAGCAAGTCGCTTTCCAAGTGCCGTCTGATGATGATGAACTTGCAGAAATCATCAGAGACAGGCAAGTCAGGGCCGCTAGAGCCAAAGGATCAGAAGTGCCACTGCTTTTGGATCCCAAGCTGATCCTTGACTACATTGATGATTGGCACAAGGACCCCAACACTCCCTTGCCTGACTTCAAGCTAACTCCTGGCCAGAGTCACATGTTGACCCACTTCATTCAAGAAGAAAAGTGGAAATTTGAGAAGGCTAGGCAGATCAAGAAAGCGCAGTACAAGAAAGAGCGCTATCTGAAGAAAAACGTTGTCTCTATGACAACTGAAGAACTTGTCACTATTCAGACTGAGATTAAGAAACTCAGTGATAACTTTGAAGCATATCGCGCTGATTGGCTTGGAGCCAAGGTTCGTTTTGTGAAACTTGCGAATAACTTCACTTCCAATGTTGCAGCCCCAACGCAACAGGAAATTCCTTAGGCTGAAGCAACTGCTCAGCCTACTGAAGAAAATGCCAGCACCGCTGATGACAATCAGGCTGCTGAAGATAATGTGAGTTCCAGGGCTGATGACTGCATTCCAGCCGCTGAAGAAATTGCCAGGGCACCCACTAGTGGTGTGTCTGAAGAAAATCAACCAGATTCCTCAGCTGCTCCTGCAACAACTTCAACTTCAATTCTTCCATTTGCATCAGATGTGAAGAAGACCAAGGCTGTAGAGCGTGCTGCAATGAAGAAAAGGAAAGCATCAGCTGCTTCAGATTCTTCAGCTCCGAAGAAAATGAAGCCTATGACAAGTTTGTTTGCAAATCCGATTGATGCTGTTCCCATCTCAACCAGGACATCAAAGGACCTTGTTCCTTTTGATGAAGAATATGTGATACCTAGCGGATCTAATGAAGAAACTCCTTCTGCTGCTTCGTCTGAACCGTTGGATGAAGAAATTGAAGTGGATGTGATCCCTTCAACACCTATCATCTCCTCGCCTATGCCTCAGTTCATAGCTGAAGAGGCTGGCGTTGAAGAAATGGAAGATGAAGATGTGGACATTGGCTGCTCCACACCCGTAATCAGTGATGAATTCTAGGAAAGTCAGCATCCAAACTCTCCAATGTTCACCCCTCTACAGCAAATTCCTCAGTCCCCCACACAAACTATTCACATGGGCTCTGAAGAAACTCATCCCACTGCATCTGTCCATAAGGAAATTCCAGCCACTAGCGCTGAAGAAACTGCTGCTGCTGAACAACCAATGACGCAGACTGCCACTGAGGAGAACCAGAAATTCCTCAGCCTGAAGAACCTGCGATTGAGATTCCTGAGGTCGTGATGCAACTCACTGACACTCCTCTGCCGAAGCCAAAAGATCCTTTCTCACGCAAGCAAAAGTTCAAGGCTGATGATTTCTTCGGCGAGCACATATTCTTCGAAGATTACAACCCATATGACTATGCTCGCATTAGGAAGATGCGTTTCTGGACTGCCAGTCAAGAAAATTTCTATTCCTCAGTGTTGTTCAACAAGGAGAAAATCTTCTACCATGAGCATATTCCTCACATGGATATGGAATCTCTGCCGTGCTTCACACCAGTCCTCAGTGTTCTTCACGATGCTGGACTGCTCAACTTTTGATTTGACATCTGCGATTGGAATGAAGAATTGATTCTTCAATTATATGCCACGCTGCACATCATCAGAGATGCTGAAGATGTGAATTCATGGGTGCTGGACTGGATGTCTGAAAACACTCACTACACTGCACCAGCCTCTGAATTGCTTCGTGCTCTACCACTCAGTCCTCCCCTTGAAGAAGCTTGCTGCATCTACGGTGAACCTGAGCTCACACATCATTACATGCAGGTGCTGATGAAACCTTTGAAGCCAGGTCAAGCGCCAAGAACCAAATTCCTCGTGAAGGAATTGTTGTACGTGCCCAGAACTGTCTATCATATTCTTACGAGGACAACCAGTCCCATCAAAGGCCACGACTCATCTGATGAGGAAATTGTTGGCATCATGAAGAATCTGGTATTCAACATCGTTCATGGCATTCCTGTCAATTATCACGATTTCTTCATGAGGACTATGGCCAATGTTGCACTGTCTCCGTTTGAGCTGAAGCCTTATGCACCTTGGATTATGAGATTCCTTAGGACAAGGTCTTCACTCAACTACAAAGCTGATTTCCAGAATCACCTCCGCTACTTGCCCCCAATTGAAGTCCTCAAGCAGACATATTCCTCAGTTGATGGAAAGGGCAAGGCACCAGCTGTAATAGATGAAGGCATTCATCCATTGGATGGTCAGTTTTGCAAAGCTGCATCTAATTCCACCAATAATGACTCTGCCACACATGACTCTGCCAATGCACCTAAGTCCACTCCTCAAGCCACTGCTCCGCGCGTGATGACTGACCGTGAACTTCTGCTTAGTCTTCATCAGAAGGTGGATCGAAATCACAAATGGGTTAAGCGTCAGTTTGGTTCACTTC
The DNA here is from genome assembly GCF_003073215.2 of Triticum urartu. Taxonomy (NCBI): domain Eukaryota; kingdom Viridiplantae; phylum Streptophyta; class Magnoliopsida; order Poales; family Poaceae; genus Triticum; species Triticum urartu. The sequence goes on from NC_053028.1 coordinate 230,303,861, forward strand.
TTCACAACATGACTGCCACACATAATGCAGTGAAGAAAAACCACTACTACCTCCATCAAGTCTTCGGTCGCACCTGGGCAATCCTGTCACATCTGTATGGTGAAGAAGATCTGAAGAACATGGGTCTCAAAGAAGATTTTGACTGGTCAGCACCTCCACCGAAGAAATTCAAGAAGGTCCAGGTTCCTTCTCTGGTGTCCAGCTCATTTTCTTCATCACGCGACACTGATGAACATGAAGATTTGGACGACACTGCGGCAGGCCCTACATCAACAAACGACCCCAACAACGCTGGCGCTCATTCATCAACATGATTATCTTCAGGGGCGTTAGTCCTCATTTTCGATCCTTTTGGTCATTCGATGACAAAGGGGGGGAAATATGAGTTAGTCTTCAAGCGGGTCTACTATATGTGCGTTTTTTTACTTGCTAAGTTACAACTCTCGTTCTTCTGAAACTTTATTGGATCGAGTTGTAATCTTAAACCCGATGGTGCTCGGATACTTTTGATGCACTGTGCTCTGATACTTTTGATGCACTATTCTGCATGCTTATTCCTCGTTAATATTATTGCACGCATGCTGAATTTCATCAGGCACCATATTTCATCATGCATTTCAAATTCTTCATATTATATGTTAAATGCATGTATGAATTACAAGATATAGGGGGAGATCTCCATGATTCAACTCTTCAAGTGTGCATTGCTTCAAAGGCAAATTCCTCACTATGCACATCTTCAGGGGGAGTTCTTCTATATCTTGCAATCAAATTCCTCAATATCAGTAGTTACACTTCATATGTTTATCCCCGTTGAAAACTTAATCTATATTGTCATCAATCACCAAAAAGGGGGAGATTGTAAGTGCATCTAGTGCCCCTTAGTGATTTTGGTGTATTGAAGACTTATAGGTTAAGGGACTAATGCGTTTGTGAGTGTACACAGGTCTATAAGTCTATGAGGAGTTTGATATTTACAGGAAAAGTCGACCCCTAGAAATGAATATCTTCGACTGAAGATTTTGGTATTTCTGAAGACTTTCATGAAGACTTTGAAAGTGAAGAAATTGGTGTGTCCATGAAGACTTGATATTCATGCAAGGAATATGAAGCTTGAAGACTTTCGTTTTCATAAGTTTTGTTTTTCTCTTTCTTGAGTCATAGGAAACATCGTAGTGTTAAAGGGGGTCGAGGAAATACTAAGGAAAAATTTCCATGTGATGCTCAACTCAAAATCCTACACCTGCCAATCCCTTCGAGTGAAGCCATTGGAAATCTCATACAGTTCAGTCAATTTCTTCAGTGACAGAGACGAAGTTCTTCTGGTCTCTGAGGAATTTGTCCTGACTGAGGAGTTAGGAATTCGCCAGTGCGGATTGCCTACACAGTGAGGAACATGATAGCCCTGAGGATTTTTTTACTCAAAATTCCGACCGTTGTTGTGCTATGCGCCAGCTGTCCCAAAATATCTATCCACCTAATGGTCATATCATTAAAGGGCATTTATGTCTTATCATGCCGGGCTGCTCCCTAGGCTATAAATAGCCGCCCCCTACAACCACTAGCTGGTTGGCTGCTCCGAGAGAAACTGACACTTGTCATTTGAGAGCAACCCATCCTCTGAGGACTTTGAGCGAAAATCATCAAGTGAGGAAAAACCAAAAACCCAAAACCCAAACACCTACAAACCCCAAGTGATTGAGCATCACTGAAGAGATTGATCCTGAGTGGATCTGACGCTTGTTACCTTTGAAGACTGTGCTTCTTCCAGACGGTTAGGCGTCATGGTCTAGAGCATCCAAGAGGAATTGTGGATCGCCGAGTGACCAAGTTTGTGAAGGTTTGGAAGTCGCCTGAAGACTTACCACGAGTGATTGGACGAGGTCTGTGTGACCTTAGTTCAAGGAGAATACAGTGAGGACTGGGTGTCTTGGACTAAGTGTCCTTGACTGGGTGTCCGGGACTGTGTGTCCTCGAGTTTAAATACTCAGCCGCTCCAACCAGACGTACAACTGAGACAGCAGTTGGAACTGGTCTACCAAATCATTGTCTTCACCAAGCTTACTGGTTCTATTCCCTCAACTCTTTCATTTCCTCATAATTGTGTTGTGTGTTTGTTCATATCTGTGTTTGAAGACTTTGACTGAAGACTTTCTCAATTTCCTTAGTTCAATTTCTTCAGTCTGTTTGTCTTCATCTTGTGTTATCCTGTGATTACGCTTCCTGTACTCTGTGCCTATCTTCATTTCATCATGATGACTATGCTTGTATTCTGTTATGTTTACTTTTGAGTACTTATTCCGCTGCTAGTAGTTCTTCGCTAAGGAATTTCCTCACTGGCAGATTCCTCAATGAATAATTTCACAAAAATTGCCTATTCACCCCCCCCCCCCTCTAGTCGATATAACGCACTTTCAATAGAGTACCTGAACAAAGCATTAACACATAGTGAATACATGAACTCCTCAAACTACGGTCATCACCGGTAAGTATCCCGATTATTTTCACTTCGGGGTTAACGGATCATAACACATAATAGGTGACTATAGACTTGCAAGATAGGATCAAGAACTCTCATATATTGATGAAAACATAATAGGTTCAGATCTGAAATCATGGCACTCGGGCCCTAGTGACAAGCATTAAGCATAGCAAAGTCATAGCAACATCAATCTCAGAACATAGTGGATACTAGGGATCAAACCCTAACAAAACTAACTCAATTACATGACACTGTCTGGTGTTCAAAAAGAAAGCCGGACAAAGGATCAACTAATTTTTGTAGGAGACTAACCATACGTGTCTATGTGAATAAGCAGGCATCTTTGCTGGCTGCGACCTCTCATGCTACTGAGGTCTCTGGACTGAAGTAGAGCCTGGACCAGACCGAGGAAGAGCTCGGCCGCATGAAAAAATAGCTGGAGGACCATCAAGGTATGCAATGACCTTGTGTAGATTCAAAAAGGATGAATGATTTGTGTTGGCCATAGTGCCATGATATTTTGTAGGAGCGGCAACCGAGGTGGAGACCCTCAAGAAGGCGCTGGCCGAAGCCCAGGAGAGAGCGGTAAAGGAACAAGCCGCTCGCGAAAACACGAGGCCAGGGTTGGTGAAGTCCAGCAGGAGCTCCAGGACACCGTGAGGAAGTGCTAGTCCTTGGAGCGCAATATTGCGGATCAAGAGTCCAAACTTGCCAAGGCCCGCCAAAGTGCACACTATTCTCGGGTTGAAGCCCAGTGCGCCCTTCAGGAAATCCAGGAGGCTAGAAAAATCACGGCGGGTAAGGCCTTTATTATACAGAGCAAGTATGTGAAGAAAAGGTTCCTCTTACTAACCCGGATTTGGAGTTCTCCAAGGGCGTTTGCGGATCTTCCGCGCAGTGTTGCCGATGCTGCGGAATTCTTCCGAGCCGAAGAGGGGAGCTCAACGGAGAAGTTGTTCTGGTCGCAATACCTTGCGCCAGAGCATCTGGTGCCCTTTAGCGACCAGCTGAAACAGCTAACCGAACTGCATAGGGTGGCCGAACTGGCCATGAAGGATTTGATAATCCGTCTATGGCCTGCCGAAGCCATACCCAGCGGCTACTTCGGGCTCGTGAAGTGGCTGGTCAATGCCTTCCCTCGGCTTGATGCCATCAAACGGTCATCTGCATTGAAGGTGCGCGGATGGCCTTCGCCCGTGTCAAGGTGCAGTGGGAGAAGATGGACGCCGTCAAGCTCACGACTGAGAGACCGCCCGGGGGCAAGGAGCACCACACGCCCGAGCGGTATTTTGATGATGTCCTAAAGGGATCCCGCATTGTAGAGGTCCAGTGTTCAAAAGACATTTATCTTTGAATGAAGGCATTCATGTTATCCCTTCATGTATTATGAAACAGAGTCTTTATGTAATATAATGTTTGTTATTTGAAAATTTTACCTCCTGTGCGGCCGTTTTGTTAAATCCGAGAGTTGGCCAGTTGTCGGCTTCAGCCCCCACGTAGGTAGTATGGGGGTGTTCGGGATGGAATCTAAACACTCTTGATCCCAGAGTTTGGTCCTTGAAGGAGGTGTTACCGCAACGAACCAGGAAACCGGACTATGTGGCTTTATCACTCTCACTTAGCCATAGGAGTTTGACAATAGAAATGTAGGCGCAGCCCCTAGTTAGTATTTAATTTGGATTAGGGGGTTGTAGACACCTGGTCGGGTAGAGGCTGATTCGTCGCATAATGCAGAAAAAATCGCAAAAGATTTTTAACCTCCGAATAGCTGACCAGCTCTCGCCGTATCATGACAGTCAGTTTTCGGCTTTCTCTACTGAGGTGTTTGCTTGGATAAACCAGAAATACAATCGTAGTAGTTCTCCCTTTACTACCCTAGCCGATAGGACAGAACGTAAGGTAGCAAGCACAGGAGCCGGGCAGCCCAACTACTGACCAAAGACATGATTCGAAGCTGATGCATATAATGCTAAAATTCGGGGTGCCGAACTGTACTGTAAAAGTGTTCGGACTTTGTTGCTGTAGTATGGAGCATAATGAAGCCCCTGGTGAATTAAAGTGTACCAAAGTGTATGGGTGCAATCGATAAGAATAGCGAAATAAAATGAAGTAGTAAGCTAGTGCCACGTAAGTTGGGTCGCAAACTGTTTCCATTATAGTTTGATTAATACGGCAAAGTGTATTTGTACAAATAGTGCGATAAGCACCTAGATTTTTAATATGCCGAGACCAAGGGGGAGCTGCGTGTGGGTCCCGAAAACAGGTAGAATGATTGTCAAGAAGAATATCTAGAGATTCCCCCACACGTCTGTACTGCTTGCCGCCTTGGTGTATCTATCCTTTGAAAGGACCGATGATCAGGCCGTCGGGAGGAGCCTGTGAAAGAAAAGACTAAAAAATGATAAAAAGGAAAAGGAAAAGTATGTGTGGGAGCCTTATGATGGACCACAATCAAGTTACGCCTCCATCTATGCCCATGGTATTTTGAGTGCGTAGTTATGTACGCGCGGTATGTACGCCGCCATTTGGTCGGGACTGAGACGGAGGACGAATTGCTAGTCGAGCTCATGACGGGCTAGACTGTCATGTTGCAGATTAGTCTGGACTCGTTTGACAGTGTCCGGGAGCTTGGCCGCCGAATTAAGGTTCTGCTTGATAAGGCCGCTCTGTACTTCTGCTGCTAGGGCCGCGGTGTGCTCCTCGGTACGGAGGGAGCGCTCCGTGTTTCCATTGACGGTTATGACACCGCATGGTATGGGCATATTAAGTTTGAGATAAGCATAGTGTGGCATCACATTGAATCAAGAAAATGCAGTTCGTCCGAGCAGTGCGTGATAGCCACTAGGTAAGGGGATGATGTCGAAGATCAATTCTTCACTTCGGAAGTTGTCCGGGGATCCGAAGACAACTTCCAATCTGGTTGAACCCATGCAGTGGGCCTCTACACCTGGTATTGCTCCTTTAAAGGTAGTTTTTGTGGGCTTGATCATTGATGGATCGATGCCCATTTTGTGGATTGTATCCTGACAGAGCAGGTTGAGGCTGCTGCCACCATCCATGAGGACTCGCGTGAGGTGGAATCCATCAATAATTGGGTCAAGGACCAGTGCGGCTGAACCGCCATGACGGATACTGGTCGGATGGTCCCAGCGATCGAAGGTGATCGGGCATGACGACCATGGGTTGAATTTTGGGGCGACTGGCTCTATCGCATAGACGTCCCTGAGCGCACGTTTGCGCTCCCTCTTGGGGATATGGGTAACGTATATCATGTTCACCGTTTTAACCTAAGGGGAAACTTCTTCTGTCCCTCTGTGTTCAGTGGACGGGGCTTCTCGTCATTGTCCTCACTCTGCGACCCCTTCTCCTTGTTTTCGGCATTTAACTTGCCGGCATGTTTAAAAACCCAACAACTACTGTTGGTATGATTGGCTGGTTTGTCGGAGGTGCCGTGGATCTGACATGGATGATCGAGTATGCGGTCCAAGCTAGATGAGCCCGGATTGTTCCTTTTAAATGGTTTCTCCCCTTGGCCAGATTTGGACCCACTGAATCCGGCGTTGACCGCCGTGTCATCGGTATTATCATCGTTGTTTCAACGCGTGTGCCTGTTGCGTCGGGGCTTGCCGTTGCTATTTCTGGCTTTAGAGGTGCCAGGTTTGCTCGAACTATTGTTGCTACGGGCTAGCCAGCTATCTTCGCCCATGCAAAAGTGGGTCATGAGTGCCGTGAGGGCTGCCATGGACTTCGGCTTTTCCTAGCCGAGGTGTTGATGCTATGCTTAAAGGCCGCTAGGGCTTCGGCATCCAGACAATCGACGATCTGGTTCTTTTTAGTTAGGAACCTAGTACAGAATGTCCTGGCTGACTCTTCGGGCTATTGAACTATGTGACTTAAGTCATCGGCATCCGGAGGTCGGACGTATGTACCTTGGAAGTTGTCGTGGAAGGCGTCTTCCAAGTCCTCCCAGCTGCCAATGGAGTTTTCAGGCAGGCTGTTCAACCAGTGCCGAGCTGGTCCCTTGAGTTTTAGTGGGAGGTATTTGATGGCATGAAGATCATCACCGGGGGCCATATGAATATGGAGAAGAAAATCCTCAATCCATACCGCAGAATTTGTTGTTCCATCATACGATTTGATATTCACGGGTTTAAACCCTTCTGGGAATTCGTGCTCCATTACTTCATCAGTGAAGCAGAGGGGGTGTGCGGCGCCTCTATATCTGGCCAAGTCGTGATGTAGCTCGGATGGAGTCCGTCTACGGTTTCGGCCCGGGCGTGATTATGCTTGTCATGTGTGGCTAGATAGCCGTCATCGCGCGTCGGGGCACACCTTCGCGATCCGTAGATCGATCTGGCCCGACCTGCTCTAGTGTTCAAGTCTTGCCGCAGGTCATATGTATATCCCAAGTTGTTAATTCTCTACCTTTATGGCGAGGTAGTATGGGTTGGTGTTCGGCTTGAGTTGCCGTTTTGTCCTGGCCACAAGGTGGTCGCTCAGCCGCATTACATGCTGATGGTGCGGGCTCGAGGGACCCGTCGTCAAATTGGGTAGCAGTTTACGCTTCGGGTAACTTTTGGTTGGGCGTTCGAGGCCATATTCCTCGGCTGCCAGGACATTAGTCCACCTATCGTTGAGCAGATCTTAATCAACTTGAAGCTGCTGCTGCTTCTTTTTCAGGCTCCTTGCAGTGGCAATTAGCCGGCGCTTAAAGTGCTCCTGCTCGAGAGGTTCCCCAGGCATGATAAAATCCTCGTTGCCGAGGCTCACCTCATCCTCGGAGAGATGAAGATAATTGCTGTCCTCCGAGTCTTCGTTTTCAGCTTGTTCATCGGGGCTAACTTGCCTATCTTCCCGGCCGTCCTGTTCGGAGGTCGGCTCGACGGGGTCTTCTTTGTCTTTGGCATCATCCGGAGTATTGTTGCCTCCATTGCCGGTATCGCTGTCTTTTCCACGTCGTGATGAGCGGCGCCGCTGACGTCGGCGCTTTTGCTGTGTCTCAGGAAGTTTATCCTCGACTGGATCTTCTTTATCATCGCCGCTACCCTCTTTGGGTGTGTCCACCATGTACACGTCATATGAAGAGGTGGCCGTCCAGCGTCTGGTAAACGGCGGGTGTAAGTGCATCTAGTGCCACCCCTAGTTGGTTTTGGAGTATTGACGACAAACCTAGTTGAGGGACTAATGTGTTTGTGGGAATTGCAGGATAACACAGGTAGAAGTCCCTCATTGATTCGGTTTTCCTACCAGAGATGACCCCTAAAAATGTATGAAGACATTGAAGTCAAAGGTGGTATGTGAAGACATTCACATTGAAGACTATGACAAGAGAAGACATCGCATGAAGACTATGGAGCGCGAAGACTTAGATCTTTCGTAGTTCTTTTTCTTCTTTGTTGAGTCATAGGAACCACCGTACTGTTAAGTGGGGTCCAAGAGAACCAGTCAGAATGACTGAAGTGATGCTTAACCAAAATCCTATGTCTTCGAGTGAAGACTATGAGAGTGAATCTTGTTCAGGGTTGGACAAGTCATCTTTGCTTGTAGCCCAAGTAAAGTTGTCGTGTGTGTTTGAAATCAGACCGTTGGAACACGTGTCAGTTCCTTAGTGACCCAGGGTCATTTCGGACAAATCAGGTCGGGTTTCCTAGTGGCTATAAATAGCCCACCCCCTACAACCATGAACGGTTGGCTGCTCAGAGTTAAAGTATGGCTTTTGTCGTTTGAGAGCAACCCACCTCGAAGCCTTTGAGAGAGAATTCCTTGAGATGATAAAGCCCTAAACACCCAGAGCCAAAGAGTGTTAGGCATCACTTAAGTCTTCTTGTCTGTGTGATCTGAAGACTTATTACACTTGAGGACTGTGAATCCTCCAGCCGGTTAGGCGTCGCGTTCTAAGCATCCAAGAGTCATTGTGGATCGCCGGTGAATGAAGTCTGTGAAGGTTTGGAAGTCTACCTTGAAGACTTACCAGAGTGATTGGGCGAGGTCTGTGTGACCTTAGCTCAAGGGGAATACGGTGAGGACTAAGTGTCCTGAGCTGCATGTTCAGGACTAGGTGTCCGGGACTGTGTGTCCTCGGGTTTAAATACCTATCCGCCCTAACCAGACGTACAACTATCACCGCAGTTGGAACTGGTCTACCAAACCTTTGTCTTCACACACACACTGGTTCTATCCTTTCCATCTCTTTATTTACAGTTGGCTCTTGTGACGTCAGTGCTTATCTGCTTTATCCATTTGTCTTCACTGTGTATCTGATCTTTACTGCCTAGCAGCTATTAGTCATTGTGCTTTCACTTCATTGAATACTTGACTATGGTCTGCCTAGTGTAGTCTACCTTCCGCTGCATGGTAATAGGTTTAGTTCTATCGTTTGTCTTTGAAACTTACATGTTTTGAAGACTTTCCTAAAATCGCCTATTCGCCCCCCCCTCTAGTTGATATAACGCACTTTCAATTGGTATCAGAGCAAGGTACTCGCTTGTTCTGTGTGATTTTTGGTTTAACCGCCTGGAGTTTTAGTTATGTCGACCACGGGAATGAAGACTGTGTCATGCCCCATCTTTGACGGTCATGAGTATCCCAAGTGGAAGGCTATGATGAAGAAACGCCTCATGGCGACAAACAGCGAGCTGTGGACTGTCACTGAGATTGGTCTGACCGATCTATGCAAGATGGCGGAAGCTGATGACATTCGCAAGTACACTCTTCTCAACCTCACGGCAAAGGACGTCATCTGCTCCTGTCTGTCTCAAAATCAGTTTAGGAATATCATGCATCTCGATCATGCGAAGCTTATCTGGGACCGTCTATCTGAGGTCTATGAAGGTCATCGAACTCGTCATGATCCTTGGTTTGAGGACTTTAAGGAGTCTCTCAAAATGATGACATTCGAATCAGAATCATCATCTTCTGCATCATGTCTTATGGCAAAAGATGCTAAGGTAATTGAATGCTATCTATCTGAATTCAGTGATGATGAATCTGGTGATGAATTTGGACCCAGCTATGCAAAACTTGCTTCCCTTGCCACTAAACAACAGAAAGCTATGGAACATATTCAAAAACTGTTAGACAAAAGCGATGACCCGTTGGACGCTGAAATGACTCGATCTCAGTCCTTAACTGAAGACTTCAAAAATCTTCATGTTAAGTATGAGGAACTTGAAAGTCGTCATGAAACGCTCTCAACAACTCATGAAAAGCTTTCCTATGATTATCTTCAAAGGAAGCAAGAACTCGAGAAATTGAGAGCGGCTCATGAAGATCTTCAAAAGGAAAACGAGTCACTTCGCGCTGAACAGATCAGTCCCGCTCAGGAAGGACTTGAACCACCATGTCTTAAATGCATTGAGCGTGATAACGCTACTTCTGTTGCTGAATGTTCTACTGCTGCTACTGTTGCAATATCTTCAACTGTTGATGTGGTAACTAACCCCTCTGCTGAGGATACCACTTCTATTACTGATGAGAATGCTAGGTTGAAGACACTGCTTGAAACAGGGATGTACAAAAGTCTCAAAGGGCATCAGACACTATGTGATGTCCTCAAAAGGCAGATCCTGAACCGAAACCCTAGGAAAGAGGGTGTTGGGTTCGAAAGGAAAATGAATGCTGATGGCTCTTACTGGAAACCTGAGCAGTACCCCAAAACCACATGGGTTGCTGCAAAGGAACCTTCAGCAGATCCATCCACCCTATCTGGCTTCACTTGTGCTAACCCCATTGTTATTGATGAATCCTTTGATGCAAACTATAAACTATTTAAGAATCAGAATGGTGAAGTGTTTGCCAGGTATATTGGTACTAACTGCAGGAATGGACCGCCTATGAAGAAGATCTGGGTGCCGAAAAGGTGTTTGGAGAATCTTCCTGTGAATGTCATCATGACACCACAGGTGAAGAAGACAAACCCCGGACCACAGGCTTCATACGGTCCAAGGGCTTCATACAGACAGAGGACTCACCTGAGTCGCACTAACGCAAATGTTTTGCAGGGAAGCCATACTCAGGCCTATGAATATGAGTGCGGTTCATCAAACCGCCATGTTCATAAGACCAAGAACTATTCTGCTTATTCTTATGAGTACTATTGTCCACCTGCAAGACTTTCTGCTAGGGCTCCAAAGCCAAAGTTCTCAGATGCTACACTTAGACTCATTGCTTCGAAGCCACCCCTGAAGATGTGGGTGGCTAAGAAAGCTTAACTCTCTTTTGCAGGGAAAGGTCTCCAGCCGAAAACCAAAATCGTCTGACACTATTGCTGGGGACCTTAAACATCTTGTAGGGCACAAGATCAAATGCCCAAATGGTCTTATTATGTACTTTGTTCCTGAATCGCTTGCAACTTGCCCTATCAATCCTAATCTCGATATAAGATTGTATAATCCACTGGTTCGTCAAATGTCTTTGCTTCACAATTCTCTTCGTGAAGCCTATCCCCCTAACTGCACTGTAGGGTACGACACCAGCTGCTTCAGAATGGATTATTGATAGTGGGTGTACAAATCACATGACTGGCAAGCGAAGCCATCTCATGGACTCAACTTTACGTCCATCTGACAAAAGTCACATCACATTTGCTGACACTGGTAAAAGCAAGGTATTGGGTCTAGGTAGAGTTGCAATCTCAAAGGATCAACACATGGATAAAGTCATGCCTGTTGAATCCCTTGGTTTCAACTTAATGTCTGTCTCAATGCTTTGCGATTTAAACATGATTGTGATGTTTGGAAAATATCGTTGCCTTGTACTAATGGAATCTGACAAGTCTCCAGTGTTTGAAGGGTATCGGAAAGATGATTTGTACGTGGTAGATTTCTCAGCAGGACCACAACTTGCAGTATGTCTTCTAGCAAAAGCTTCTGAATGCTGGCTCTGGCATCGAAGGCTAGGGCATGCTGGCATGAGGAACCTCCACACCCTTGCAAGGAAGAAGCATGTCATAGGCATCGAGGGCGTCAAGTTCAAGAAGGATCACTTATGCGGTGCCTGTGAAGCAGGAAAGATGACGAGGGCCAAGCATCCCTCGAAGACAATCATGACAATGACACAACCCTTCAAACTGCTACACATGGATCTTTTCGGTCCCACATTACTCAACTCTTACTACTACTGCTTGTCTCTATGGCTTTGTCATTGTTGATGATTATTCAAGATATACTTGGGTGCATATAATCCTTTACAAGACTGAAGTGCAGGATGTCTTCAGACGCTTCACCAATCGAGCAATGAACAACTATGGCACCAAGATAAAGCACATCAGAAGTGACAATGGCACTGAATTCAAGAACACTGGCCTAGATACATATCTTGATACCTTAGGCATCACACATGAATTCTCAGCTCCGTACACGCCACAGCAGAATGGCGTCGTCGAACGCAAGAACAGAACACTTATTGAGATGGCTCAGACGATGCTTGATGAATACAAGACTCCAAGAAAATTCTGGCCTGAAGCCATTGACACTGCATGCCATATCATCAACCGTGTTTATCTTCACAAGCTTCTGAACAAGACATCCTATGATCTCCTTACTGGCAAGAAGCCAAATGTCAGTTACTTCAGAGTATTTGGTGCCAGGTGCTGGATCAAGGATCCACATCACACTTCAAAATTTGCACCAAAAGCACATGAGGGTTTTATGCTTGGATATGGAAAGGATTCACACTCCTACAGAGTCTTCAACCTCTTTCATTGTAAAGTGGTTGAAACAGTGGATGTGCGGTTCGATGAGACTAACGGCTCACAAAGAGAGCACCTGCCAAATGTGCTAGATGAAGTTCCATCCAGTGAATCAATCAAACTTATGGGAACTAGAGAAATCATACCTTCTGAAGCTCAACCTGAAGAGGAACTTATCATCTCCGCACCTGATCAACCTAATGACAATGCTCAGCCTGAAGACAATCCCTCTAACAATGACAATGATCAGCAAGAGAAAAATCTTCGTCCTGTACATTCTCGTGTTGCAAATGAAGTACAGATTGAGAGAATAATTGATAGCATCAATGCACCAGGTCCACTCACTCGTTCAAGGGCAACACAACTAGCAAATTTTTGTGGGCACTTCGCATTCGTCTCAATAACTGAACCCAAGAAAGTTGAAGAAGCCTTCATGGAACCTGAATGGATTCAAGCTATGCAAGAAGAGCTTCAACAGTTTGAGCTGAATAATGTATGGGAACTGGTTAAGCGTCCTGATCCTCGCAAGCACAATATAATAGGCACCAAATGGGTATATCGCAACAAGCAAGATGAGCATGGTCAAGTTGTCAGAAACAAAGCTCGTCTCGTTGCTCAAGGATACACTCAAGTTGAGGGGATTGACTTCGATGGAACATTTGCTCCTGTGGCTAGACTTGAAGCCATACGCATACTGCTGGCCTATGCAAATCATCATAACATACTTCTATATCAAATGGATGTGAAGAGCGCTTTTCTCAATGGCAAGATTGAAGAAGAAGTATATGTTGCACAACCGCCTGGCTTTGAAGATCCAAAACATCCTGACATGGTGTACAAGCTCAACAAGGCACTGTATGGCCTGAAACAAGCCCCTCGGGCTTGGTATGACACACTCAAAGACTTCCTGAAAAGCAAAGGCTTCAAATCTGGTTCCCTCGACCCCACTCTCTTCACGAAGACATATGATGGTGAACTGTTTGTGTGCCAAATATATGTGGATGACATTATCTTCGGCTGCACCAATCAGAAATACAGTGAAGAGTTTGGATATATGATGCAAGAGCAATATCAGATGTCCATGATGGGTGAGCTGAAGTTCTTCCTTGGTCTTCAAATACGTCAGCAACGCAACGGCATCTTCATATCTCAAGAGAAGTACCTCAAAGATTGCCTGAAGAAATTTGGTATGCAAGACTGCAAAGGCTTCACGACGCCAATGCCAGCCAAACATCATCTGGGTCCCGACGACAATGGTAAAGAGTTCGATCAAAAGGTATACCGCTCCATGATTGGTTCTTTACTTTATCTATGTGCATCTAGGCCAGATATTATGCTTAGTGTTTGCATGTGTGCTCAATTCCAAGCGGCACCAAAGGAATCGCATCACTTAGCTGTGAAGCGAATTCTTCGATATTTGGCTTACACCCCAACACTAGGATTATGGTATCCAAAGGGCTCAGAGTTTGATCTGGTTGGATTCTCGGATGCTGATTATGCTGGTGACAAGGTGGATCGCAAGTCTACATCAGGCACATGTCATTTTCTGGGACGATCACTTGTATGTTGGTCTTCAAAGAAGCAGAATTGTGTATCTCTCTCCACTGCTGAATCTGAATACATTGCTGCTGGATCTTGCTGCGCTCAGCTTCTGTGGATGAAGCAAACACTCAAAGATTATGGCATTCATCTGAAGCAAGTACCACTCTACTGCGACAACAAAAGCGCCATCAAAATCGCCAACAACCCAGTTCAGCACTCGAAGACAAAGCACATTGAAATTCGTCATCACTTTCTCAGAGATCATGTTGTGAAGGAAGATATTGATATCATACACGTCAACACTGAAGAGCAATTGGCAGATATCTTCACCAAGCCCTTGGATGAGAAGAGATTTTGCAAGTTACGGTGTGAGCTAAATATCTTGGAATCCTCAAATGTCCTATGATCAGGCACACATCCTAACACTTATGCATATTGATGACTTAGATGTGCAACACACGAAGTAAAGTATATCTTCAATCAATGAAGACATACATTCTAAGTGTGAATACATTAATGTGGAATTTGACTTCGGAGCACCACGATAATTGTGCGCCGTGTCTGGGTCTAATACTTCCTATACGGTGGGTAACGCCACCACCAAATTCTTCTGTTTGAAGTATTTTACCCATGGCGTTACATTTGCTATGTCTTCACATTTTGGTTTGTCTTCATTATCAACTTGTCTTCATGATTATCTTCACTATGTTGGTTTGGTTGTTTTTCTCACATATACATACATATACTAGTGTTCTGTCCTCTACAGCATTCACTTATAGCTATGTCTTCTTGTTGAATCTTTTGAACTAAGTGAATGTGATCGGACCCTAACCTCTCTATGCTTTCTATCTCAAACTCTATCTCTCCAAATCATATGCATTCTCTTGAAACTGTCGAATGTCTTCTCTGCGTCCTTGTCAGCAGAAGATACAGAGACAAACATTAAGTCCGCTTTCAATGCTAATTCCTTCACCTGAAACCCGGAGAAGTGGGAACGACCACCCGACAATCCAGGCGTGCATGGGAACGTGGAACAACCTCCTAGATGTTGCATGATGGCCACGTGTCCTTCAGATGTGAATCGCCAGGGGCACCTGTGTAATAACGCTGTGCCGTCCCTGTCCCTATAAATACACGCCCCACCACAGTCATTATCCCTTCTTCCATTCTCGCACGAACCCTAGCGCCACCGCTAGCCCTCGACGACGCCGGCGACAAAGCGCTTAGCTGCCGCGACCTCTCCGACGCCGTCTTCACGCCGGCCGCGGACATCGTCTTCTCCGCCGTCGCCGTAGGTGTCCTCCGTCGCCAAGTTAGGGCTCGGACGATCGAACTGCTCGGCCTCCTCTTCCACTCCGTCTAGCAGTTCTTCGTGTGGTAAATAAAACTCCCTTTTTACGGCCTCTTTGATCCTATAGATTCATCACTTTCTACCATAAGAAGTTTCTGTTCACACAAGATGGATCTATTTCATGCTGCATCTCATTATATGCCTAGTATGTTCACTTATGCTTCACAAAGTAGTTAGATTCCTCACTTGTACTGATCCATGGATTCGTACAAATCTGGAACCAACTCCTTATCTATGAGTGAATGTCTTCGCACGATGAGGTCAATGTCTTCTAAACTGATTTATCTTCAAAATCTTCTGAGAATGCATATGACCTCTTCCCCTTCCCTCGCACCTTAATGCTGTCATAGGTACATGTCCGTGGGAGAATCCCTTGGTTCTCATAGTCTGCATTCATTTGCAGAGTTCTTACAGTATCATATAAATTCTCCCGAAGCCAGTTCCTGTTTGTCAAGCAAGCGAAAGCCTTTGAACATGTTGAAGCCATTCAGTTTAAAGTTCATGGCTGCAGAGAAATCAGTAAGGAAGGGTGGCAGAAAGCGTCGAGGTGAAACATTAAGAGATCTGCCCGATGACCTCTCAGAGCTGTACAAGATAGATCCAGAAGAGGATTACAATCAGCGCAAGACACGAATCCAATGGATTCGACGATATTAGGCAGAACAGTGGTTCAAGTACAGGTTTGTGACCAAGGAATATACTGAGAAGAATGCCATCAAGTGACCATGGGGAGACATCCTATACAGAAATCTTCAACCCAGGTCCAGAGATGAAGCCATTGCACAAGGCTTCTATCCCTGCATGGTCCGTGGACCGCAGCCTGCGGATGCTAACCCATCGTCATTGCTATGGTGTCGTGACGACAATCTGTTCAAGCGCAACTTCCAGTTTGCCCGGAATTCGGCGAAGCAGAACAAGAAGTCATTGGGATTAGACTTCAACCCTGGCCCTTCTGCTCCCCGTGCTGATGGCACCCGTGAAGCTGAACCCAATCTTGTTGGGCCCTTCTACAACCAGGAAGGTCTCATCACTCATATCATGGTTCAAGGGACAGCCGTGGATGAGCCTGCAGATGACGCTGAATCTGATGAAGCGCCTGCATCGCCGAAGCCAAAGAAACTGAAGAATCCTAAAGCTTCAAAGCCTGCCTCAGCACCAAAAATCTCACGAGCGAAGCCACTGGCTACTGCACCTCCTGAAGACAGTGTACAGTTTGAAGATTTGTCACCCATCTCTAAGCCCTCAAAAGCAAAAATGCCTTTGCAACACACCAGCCAAGAACTGAGTGCTGCTGCTATTCTGTGCAACGACGCTATTGATCTGTCCAGCGATGAAGATCTTGCAGATGATGCTCTTGAGCAACTGATCAAGAGCAAAGAAGAAGCAGAAATCTTCAATGATTTGCCTCTCTTTGATGTGGCAATCATCCATAACTTCATTGATGAGTGGTTTGACACGCCCAACCTCAGCTTTGAAGATCTGCAACTTCCAATTGGCCTCAGTGTCGCCTTCCATGGCGCCATTGCTTCAGATCTAGCTCTAGCTCAGCGCATCGTTGAACTGAAGCAAAAGATCGACTTTGAGAAAGCTCAGTTTAAGAAGCATATGGCCAAGCTCAGCGTGCAAGAGGTCAAGAACTTCAAGATCATGCTGCACGAGCTCAAAGAAGCCTTTCTCAAGAAGCAAGAAGAAGCTCGAGGTTCTCGTGAGCGCATGAAGAGCCTGGCTGACAAGTGTGTGCAAGTCTACAATGAGGCTGAGAAGCGCAAGGCCCTTGGGCGTCCTGGCATCGATCCCAGGATGGCTGCAAAGAAGAAGAAGAAGCCTGATGTGGCCGAACCCGACGCACCAAGGCAGGAAGCACATCCCATTGTCTTCCCAGCCAGCATGACTGGCTCGAAGCCAAAGGTCAGGTCAACCGCTTCAGAACTGAAGAAGACAAGGACTGCTGAGGCTGAAGCCAGAAAGAGGAAACATCCTGAAGCCTCTGATGCTGCTCCCTCCAAGAAGAAGCGGAAGACCAAGAAGGATCGGGCTGCTCCCATAGAGCCCTTAGTTGTTGAACCTATCTCAATGGTTCGCCCTACATCTACACACCAAGAGCGCCAACTGATTGTCCATGAGCCTACTTCCACAGAGGCTCATACAGCTGAAGACATTCCAGCAGTTGATCTCACCGCTGCTGAAGACATTGGTCACCATGACAATGTTGAAGATGATGTAGTTCTTCCTCAGATCGAGCACCAAGAGGTATCATCGCCTGTGCTTACGCACAGCAAACTCATCAGCATTGGTCGTCCTCTGACGCCAATTTCTCAGGATGCATCATGGGCTGATCACCCACAACAACAAGTCACACCACCCCGACAAGAAGAAGAAGATGACCTTGAGGCCCAGCCAACTCCATCTCGAAAGGCGTCGCCAGCATTACGCAGACTTCGCAAAGGACCAAGGTCTCAAGTCCCTCTTTTGGGCGTTCCAGAAGGAGAAGTGCCCACCACTCTGTTGCACGTCAAGTGTTTCCAGATGCCACTCCTATTGTGAATGTCTCCGAGTCTGAGGCTGAAGTTGCTGAAGACATTCCGGCTGCATCAGCTGATGAAGCTATGTACCTAGGGTAGGGTCACGGACCTGTCCTAACTGCCCTACCCAAGGACACTTCTAGAATAAATCACCTTTCAATCGACTTGGAGGTGTTCCACTCGACAGACTCGAAGACATTCGACCAAGAAGCAATTACTCGACCAAGATCCAACCACTCGACGGCCAGGAGACCTAAAGTCACTCCGCACACTAACGGTCGGTCATTAAGTAGCTTTTATGGTCATCATAGCACTTTATTACTAGCGTTATCAGTAATGCCCTACCTTAATGTACATTGAACCCTTCGTAACGTGGGCTGGCCAGGGTCCTGGCGCACTCCATATAAGCCACCCCCCTCCTCCGAGACAAGGGTTCGCACCTCTGTAACTCATACACACATAATCTAGTCGACCACCTCCGGGCACCGAGACGTAGGGCTGTTACTTCCTCCGAGAAGGGCCTGAACTCGTAAACCTTGCGTCCTTACAGCCTCTCCATAGCTGAGACCTCGCCTCTCCATACTTACCCCCCTACATCACTATCAGAGTTAGAACCACGACAGTTGGCGCCCACCGTGGGGCTAGGAATCTTAGCGCCTAGTTTGAGAAGTTGCGATTTTTTCCGATCTCCTTGATCATGGTTTCGGGCGGAGCTTTGGTGGAGGGCCGTGAGATCCGTCTCGGCGCGCTCACGTTCATCGCCGACGACTCCGCTTGGCTTCAGGAGGCTCCACTCGACGTCGACGCGCTCCCCGTCCGCGGGGCGACGCACTTTCGCGCATGCGTCCGTGGTGTCCTCCTGCAGTAGCCGTCGACCCAGTATCGGTCGGCTCCCGTGGCATCTCCCCGCCCTGTTTCTCGCCGGCGCAAGCGCTCCGGTCGGTCGAGGCTTCAGAGGTGGGTGAGGCATGCGGTGGCCCGCCAGTCGGCCACCCCACAAGTCGCGGCAATCGAGCCCGACGAATCCCTCTATGGCCTGTTCGACCTGTCGACTGGCTCCGCAGAGACCGCATCCGAATGCGACAGCAGTGACCCAACTGCAGAGGTTCTGGTGATCGATGGGCCACACAGTCCTCCCGGTTTCCCCCGCGCTGACGGAGGCGTGGATGGGGGCGACCGGTCGCGTCCTCACGAGGAGTATCTCCCCGAGCCTCTCACGTCGTTGCAGCGGGAGGAACTTCGCCGCCGGAACATGGATGCACTCCACACTCCTATCGTTGGAGAAACCCCCGAGGCCCGAGCCTTAGAGGACGCGCGCTTGGCTAACTTGGGCGAGCGCACTCGACTGGAGAATCTCCAGTGAATACTCGACGGGCGAGCGCGTCAACGGGCTCCAGAATCTAGTCGACGTCAACTCTTTCCGCCCCCGCAGGTATATCGTACTCCGATTCAGAATTTGGCGGCTGCGGCCCGTATAGCAGAGTCGATTCAGCCCTCCCAGTCAGAGGCTGGCAGAGGCTTGCTGCAAATCAGAGCGTTGCTCCGGGCAGCGGGAGACCAGAATTCCGCTGTTTCTCAGTCGCGGAACAGGATCCACAGTCGATCCGTTGCAGCAGATACAGTCCAGTCGGCTCATAGCCCAAGATCGCCTCCGAGGCGTGAGGGACGTGGAGACCGGCATGATCAGTACAGAAGGAATGAGCAGTATGATCACCGATTCGATCGTGATGATCGACGTCGAGTGCCAACCCCTCCCCCAAGGAGTGGATCATATGTGCCTCGACAGCAGGTGGACAGACGCCCTCATAGTGTTGGGAGGAGGATTCCAGTCGACCCCAGGGAACCAGGCTTTGATGCGAGATCCATTCTCGTTCAAGGTTTGGTCGACAGGAATAGAGCTCACCGAGAAGGCCACGACAGAGATGCACCTACCAGTAGCAGAGTACATGTTTCAGGGCCGGAGTGTTTCAGTCGAGCCATCAGAGCCGTTGTAATTCCTCCCAACTTCAGGTTGGCGACTAGAGTTAGTAAGTTCACCGGTGAGTCCAAGCCCGATACTTGGCTCGAAGATTACCGAGTGGCTGTCCAGATTGGCGGTGGGAACGATGAGGTATCCATGAAGCACCTGCGTCTCATGTTAGAAGGCTCGGCCAGAGCGTGGCTAAATCAGTTAGCACCCAGTAGCATTTACACTTGGGAGGATCTCTCCCGAGTTTTTGTCACCACATTTGAAGGAACATGCAAGCGACCTGCAGGCCTTACGGAATTGCGGTCTTGCGTGCAGAAACCGAATGAAACTCTGAGGGATTACATCCAGAGGTGGATCACATTGCATCACACAGTTGAAAATGTACCAGATCATCAAGCAGTTTGTGCCTTTAAAGAAGGCGTTAAGTACAGAGAATTGAATCTGAAGTTCGGTCGAACCGGAGAGATGTCTCTGAATCGGATGATGGAGATTTCCACCAAATATGCTAATGGTGAAGATGAGGATCGACTCCGGAGTGGCAAGCATAAAGCAGTCGCCCAGGAAACCGGAGGAAATTCCAGTCGGAAACAGAAGCGGAAAGCCGAGCCAGCCGCTCCTGGGGAGGCCTTGGCCGTAACCCAGGGAAAATTTAAGGGAAAACCCAAAGGACCTTGGAACCCCAAGAAAGTTAAAGACCAAGATGGAAATGATGTTTTGGATCTACCGTGTCACATCCACACCAAGAAAGATGAAGAGGGTAAACTCATTTACCCAAAGCATACCACTCGACAGTGTCGGCTTCTGATCCAGCAGTTTCAGGGCAAGCAGTCCAAAGATAAGGAAAAGGAGTCGGACAAAGTTGAGGACAAGGAATATAGTGACGATGGCTACCCCCAGGTCAATTCCACCCTGATGATTTTTGCTGATGTTGAGAGCAAAAGTCGACTGAAGGTTATTAATCGTGAGGTAAATATGGTTGCTCCGGCAACACCCAATTATCTGAAGTGGTCCCAGACTGCCATCACATTCGACCAGTCTGATCACCCTACGCACATTGCCACCCCTGGGAGGCAAGCTCTGGTGGTTGACCCAGTTGTCGAAGGCACTCGACTGACCAAAGTCCTGATGGATGGAGGCAGCGGTTTGAACATACTATATGCAGAAACATTGAAAGGGATGGGCATTCCGATGTCCAGGCTCAGCACCAGTAACATGAGTTTCCATGGAGTCATTCCTGGGAAGAAAGCCGAGTCACTCGGCCAAATTGCTCTTGATGTGGTTTTCGGTGATTCCAAGAATTACCGCAAGGAAAAGTTGACATTCGAAGTTGTGGATTTCCAAAGTGCTTATCACGCTATTTTGGGCAGGCCAGCTTATGCACGCTTCATGGCTCGACCATGTTATGTGTATCTCAAATTGAAGATGCCTGGTCCCAAAGGTGTGATCACTGTTACAAGCAATCGGAAGAAAGCAGAAGAGTGTTTTCAGAAAGGCTCAAAGATTGCTGACGCTCAGATGGCGGTGGTCGAGCTGCAAGAGTATCAGAAGACTGCAGATCTGAGTGAGTTGCTACGAGCTAAGAAGCCTGCTTCAGAATCAGCTTTTCAGTCGTCCGGTGAAACGAAGGCAGTCCACATTCACCCGACCGATCCAAACGCTGCTCTGACTCACATCTCAAAGACGGTCGACTCCAAATAGGAAGAAGCGCTCATCCAGTTCCTCCGTGAGAACTGGGACATCTTCGCATGGAAGCCTGCTGACATGCCTGGAGTTCCCAGGGGGCTGGCTGAGCACCGCCTACGAGTCAACCCAAAATTTAAACCTGTGAAAGAACATCTTCGACGGTCCGCCGTCCAGAAGAGGAAGGCCATTGGCGAGGAGGTGGCTCGGCTCTTAGCAGTGGAGTTCATCCGAGAAATTTACCACTCCGAGTGGCTCGCCAATGTTGTCATGGTACCCAAGAAGGACAAGTCACTTCGCATGTGCATCGATTTCAAGCATATCAATCGGGCATGCCCAAAAGATCATTTTCCTCTCCCCCGCATCGACCAGATAGTCGACTCGACTGCGGGATGTGAGCGTTTGTCTTTCCTAGACGCCTATTCCGGGTACCATCAGATCCGTCTGTACGGGCCCGACGAGATCAAAACAGCTTTCATCACTCCATTCGGGTGCTTCTGTTATGTCACCATGCCGTTCGGCCTCAAGAATGCCGGAGCCACGTTCATGAGGATGATTCAGAAGTGTTTGCTTACTCAAGTCAGTCGAAATGTGGAGGCATACATGGATGATATTGTGGTCAAGTCACGGAAGGGTTCCGACCTGCTGACTGACCTTGCTGAAACCTTTGCCAACCTCAGGAGGTATGATATCAAGCTCAATCCGTCAAAGTGCACGTTCGGAGTTCCAGGTGGGAAGTTACTCGGTTTTCTCGTTTCCGAACGGGGAATCGACGCCAATCCTGAAAAAATTGGTACTATACTCCGGATGAAACGTCCTGTGCGTGTGCATGACGTCCAGAAGCTTACAGGATGCTTGGCCGCTTTAAATCGATTCATCTCTCGCCTTGGTGAAAAGGCATTGCCTCTTTACCGACTGATGAAGAAGTCCAACAAGTTCGAGTGGACTCCAGAAGCTGATGCAGCGTTTACAGAGCTCAAAGCTCTGCTCTCCACCCAGCCGGTGCTTACTGCCCCAATCAGCAAGGAGCCTTTGCTGATTTACATTGCAGCCACAGGACAAGTTGTCAGTACAGTACTTACGGTCGAGCGGGAAGAAGAAGGAAAGGCCTTCAAAGTTCAGCGCCCAGTATATTATGTTTCTGAAGTTTTGACTCCTTCAAAGCAAAGATATCCTCATTACCAGAAGCTTGCATATGGGATTTATATGACCACGAAGAAGGTTGCACATTACTTCTCTGATCATTCCATTACAGTCGTCAGCGACGCTCCACTATCAGAGATTTTGCACAACAGAAATGCAACTGGTCGAGTGGCCAAATGGGCGATTGAACTTCTTCCCCTAGATATCAAGTTTGAGGCAAAGAAAGCTATCAAGTCCCAAGCAATTGCAGATTTCGTCGCCGAGTGGATCGAACAGCAACTTTCGAATCAAGTTCACTCGGAGCACTGGACCATGTTCTTCGATGGATCTAAGATGCTGAATGGTTCCGGTGCTGGGGTAGTATTGGTTTCCCCCCGAGGAGATAAGCTCAGATATGTTCTCCAGATTCACTTTGATTCCTCCAATAACGAAGCAGAATATGAAGCACTTTTGTATGGGTTGCGCATGGCCATTTCACTCGGCGTCCGTCGCCTCATGGTCTATGGCGACTCAGATTTGGTGGTTAATCAGGTGATGAAAGAATGGGATGTCAGAAGTCCAGCTATGACTGATTATTGCAATGCAGTGAGAAAGTTAGAGAAGATATTCGAGGGGTTAGAGCTTCATCACATCCCCCGACTGAAAAATCAAGCGGCTGATGATTTGGCAAAGATAGGCTCCAAGAGAGAAGCCATCCCCAGCAATGTGTTTTTGGAACACATCCACTCGCCATCAGTCCAAGAAGATCCTTTTACAGATGAAGCCCCGCAGCCAAAGAGTGCCACAGATCCGACTGAAGTTGAAATTCCGACAGTGGTCGACCTAATCATGGAAGTTTTGCCAATCACCCCTGACTGGACGATACCGTACATCGCGTATATCCTGAGAAAGGAACTCCCGGAGGACCAAGAAGAGGCTCGACAGATCGTCCGTCGATCCAAGGCCTTTACAGTCATAAAGGGACAGTTGTATAGAGAAAGCGCGACTGCAGTCGGTCAGAAGTGTATAACACCAGAAGAAGGTCAGATGATCCTTGATGATATCCACTCGGGGACCTATGGTCATCATGCGTCCTCTCGGACCATTGTGGCTAAAGCATACCGAGCGGGATTTTACTGGCCAAGAGCGAATGAAATGGCAAAAGAGATAGTCGACAAGTGTGAAGGGTGCCAGTTCTACTCCAACATGTCGCACAAGCCTGCATCGGCCCTGAAGACCATTCCACTCGTCTGGCCCTTCGCTGTTTGGGGACTGGACATGGTTGGCCCATTGAGAACAGGCAGGAGCGGTTTCACACATGTGCTTGTGGCAGTCGACAAGTTTACCAAATGGATTGAAGCTAAGCCTATCAAGAATCTTGATGCTTGCACTGCTATCAGTTTTGTCAGAGAGTTAACATTCAGATATGGAGTCCCGCATAGCATCGTCACCGACAATGGATCAAACTTTGATTCAGACAAGTTCAGAGCTTTTTGCGCCTCTCAAGGCACATGAGTCGACTACGCATCGGTCGCCCACCCCCAGTCGAATGGACAAGCAGAAAGGGCAAATGGTCTGATTCTCAAAGGACTAAAGCCTCGGCTGATGCATGATCTCAAGCACGCGGCAGGCGCTTGGGTCGACGAGCTTCCGTCGGTTCTGTGGGGATTGAGGACTACCCCGAATCGGTCAACTGGAAGAACTCCGTTCTTTCTGGTTTACGGAGCGGAAGCAGTCCTGCCGAGTGATCTACTTCACAATGCACCCCGAGTCGAGCTTTATACCGAAGATGAAGCAGAACAAGCCCGGCAAGACGCAGTCGACCTCCTGGAAGAAGAAAGATAAATGTCTATGATCCGATCGACCATTTATCAGCAAGACTTGCGTCGATTCCATGCCAGAAATGTGAAGAGTCGAGCCTTCCAAGAAGGAGATTTGGTCCTCCGAGTGGATCAACAGAAACCACACAAGCTCGCTCCTACTTGGGAAGGTCCCTTCATCGTCACCAGAGTCCTCCACAATGGAGCGTATCACCTTTACAATGTCGATCGCCAGATCGATGAGCCACGAGCTTGGAATGCAGAACTGCTCCGCCCCTTTCACACTTGAATTCTCACTCGGATGAGATGTAATAAGAAAAACTTTTGTAGTCTGTTTATCAAAGACAAGAGTGTTACAAATTTTCCTATAATTTTTGTTGCTTTTGTTTGCGTGTGAAATCCCCCAGTGGGTGGCTTAGCTGCGAAACCGTTTCGCCTAAGTTTGTAAAAATCTTACCGAGTGGCGAGCCAGACTCCCACTCAGAGGCTTAGCTGCAGCCCAGTGCTCGCCTAAGTGTTTAAAAATCCCACCGAGTGGTGAGCCAGACTCCCACTCGGGGGCTTAGCTGCCGTCCAGTACTCGCCTAAGTTTGAAAAAAATCCTACCGAGTGAAGAGCAGACCTCCCACTCGGAGGCTTAGCTGCAGCCCAGTGCTCGCCTAAGTGTTTAAAAATCCTACCGAGTGGCGAGCCAGACTCACACTCAGAGGCTTAGCTGCAGCCCAGTGCTCGCTTAAGTGTTTAAAAATCCTACCGAGTGGTGAGCCAGACTCCCACTCGGAGGCTTAGCTGCAGCCCAGTGCTCGCCTAAGTGTTTAAAAATCCTACCGAGTGGAGAGCAGACCTCCCACTCAGGGGCTTAGCTGCAGTCCAGTGCTCGCCTAAGTGTTTAAAAATCCTACCGAGTGGTGAGCCAGACTCCCACTCGGGGGCTTAGCTATAGTCCAGTACTCGCCTAAGTGTTTAAAAATCCTACCGAGTGGTGAGCCAGACTCCCACTCGGGGGCTTAGCTGCAGTCCAGTACTCGCCTAAGTTTGAAAAAAATCCTACCAAGTGGAAAGCAGACCTCCCACTCGGAGGCTTAGCTGCAGCCCAGTGCTCGCCTAAGTGTTTAAGAATCCTACCGAGTGGTGAGCCAGACTCCCACTCGGAGGCTTAGCTGCAGCCCAGTGCTCGCCTAAGTGTTTAAAAATCCTACCGAGTGGAGAGCAGACCTCCCACTCGGGGGCTTAGCTGCAGTCCAGTACTCGCCTAAGTTTGAAAAAATCCTACTGAGTGAAGAGCAGACCTCCCACTCGGGGGCTTAGCTGCAGTCCAGTACTCACCTAAGTTTTTAAAAAATCCTACCGAGTGGAGAGCAGACCTTCCACTCGGGGGCTTAGCTGCAGCCCAGTGCTCGCCTAAGTACGGAACACATCCCAACCTGCAAGGACGACGAGGTGCAAATCGACTGCTACCTTCTCCTTCGGAGCTGCACCACAAATACAAAGTTATTTCGAGTGAAGAACAAGTTCCACTCGACAGATAATTCATGAAAATATTCAACGATAAATCAAGTTCAGATAAGATCCAAAGGTTCCAGACCACAGATCGAAGTACTCGGGCATGCAGCCCGAAAAAGTTTAACAGTTACAAAAACCACTCGGCATTCCAAGGCAAATTTAAGGTGGGACATAAGAGTTTGTTCACTCCGCGGGAGGAGGGCTGGCAGGCTCGACAAACTCATCCAGGTCGACGCCGTCGGCTATCCGAGTGGCTGCAGCGATGAAAGTCTCCATAAAGGTTCAGAAGTCATGCTTCTGGGTGTTGGCGACCTTGATTGCTGCCAGCTTGTCTTGTCGCACCTCCTTGCAGTGGACACGAAACAAGGACAGAGCCACATCAGCGCCACACCGAGCAGAAGACTTCTTCCGCTCTTGCACTCGGTCAGGGATTCCGTTAAGTCGAGTCATCAGAGACTTGAGATCGTTTTGGAGCGTAGCCTCTGGCCAAAGTGTCGGGTCGATCCGTGACATGGCGACCTTCAGTCGATCCAAGTAGTCCACGGCACCGTCGATGCGAGATTCCAGTCGGAGCAGATTCATGGCAGTTTCATCTTTCACAGGAGAGTTGATTGGATCCAAACCTGGTTCGATCCGCCCAGTCTCCTCTTCAAAGTTCTGGCAAAACTCTGCATTCACGATCCAAGGATAAGTCAATTTTCATACACTGAGTCGACACAAAAAAAACACCAGTCGGAACTGAATGTGCACCTTCA
Source organism: Triticum urartu (assembly GCF_003073215.2). Lineage (NCBI taxonomy): Eukaryota > Viridiplantae > Streptophyta > Magnoliopsida > Poales > Poaceae > Triticum > Triticum urartu. The sequence goes on from NC_053028.1 coordinate 230,330,295, forward strand.
AGCTTGATGTACAACTTCTTGGCGAGGCTCCTCAAGTAGCTCTCCAGATCGTCCCTCCTACGAGCGATGCCTTCCATCTTTTCGTTCAGGTTGAGGTTATCCTTCTTCCAACGTGTACACTCCCTATTGGCTTCATTCAGAGCGGTCTTCAGCCTGGTATTCTCTTCTTCTAACTGGCCGACCGAAGCCAGCTTCTGTTTGGCCAGAGCGGTCTTGTCGTCAGCCTCCTTACGGGCAGCAGCCAAGTCCTGATCCTTCTTTGCCAGAGATTCTCTCAGTTTTTCTGCAAAGAAATGATGATTGATTCGGAAATAGCAGAAGGGTACTCAAGCCTAAAAACTAACCAGTCGACAAAATCGTCTTACCTGCGGCGCCGTCTTTGACCTTTTGCAGCTCTGTCCTGGCCAGCTCCAGATCAAGATTCAGTTGAATCTGCTGCTTCTCCAAGTCAGCAAAGCGAGCTCCAAGATTGCAAGATTTCTAAAATCAAAGGGGAGAAGTTATCGTTACAGCAAAAAACAACAACAAAGGCAATAAATACTAAGACTACGGTCGACTGCCAGCAGTCCACCATAGTCTCGGGGACTACACCCAGTGGGTGCACTTAGCGTGCCCCCACCGATTCTGATCCCACTCGACCGGCCCACCGAATTCGAGTTCAAAAAGAAAAAAAAAGAGAAAGAAAGTAGAACTCAGACTACAGTCGACTGCCAGCAGTCCACCATAGTCTCGGGGACTACACCCAGTGGGTGCACTTAGCGTGCCCCCACCGGTTCTGATCCCACTCGACCGGCCCGCCAGAGTCGCGTGGAAGAGACAAACTACCAGTTTGTTTTATACATTCGGCAAAATACAAAGACTACAGTCGACTGCCAGCAGTCCACCGTAGTCTCCACTAGTCCAAAACTTCAATCGACGCACCCAGTGGGTGTACAGACGCAAAGATTTTCGGAAAGAATCTTCAGATAGCCGACTAACCTGAACGTTGCTCTGGAGAGCCGAGCTGGCATCATAGGCGGCTTGGCTGGCGTCCCGCACCATCTTCATCTTCTCCATCATAATGCCCGCCTGGCGTATGGCTTCCCTAGCAGCATTCACCTCGTCCTCTGGGACATGATGGGTCGCAAAAACTGAAGGCGGGTCGACAGGAGCCTGAGCAGTCGAAGAAGAAGGCAAGGCACTTGACAGGGGCTCCGCGAAGGTAACAGAACCCCGATTGACGTCACCAGTGTCCTGAACGACTGGTTCCGCCCTCGGCGTCGACTGTAGCGCCTCACTTGCAGGAGCTCGCCTACTCTTCCTCGTCAAAGACCTCTCGGGCTCTTCATCATCATCAGGGAGGTCAATAATGTTGGGAGCTATGCAATGTTCAAATTGCCAAAATCACATCACCCAGTGGTGCACGATGTAGTTGAATCGACCAAAGAAAGATAGTATGGCGGAAATCATACCTGGATTAGAAGTGACCGCATCCTCCATCACCTCATCATCATCCCTGTAAGCTGAGGTCCCGGAAGTGGCAGCGCTAACAATTCCAAAGTTCGTCCAGTTAAAACAAGAAAAACAAACAACGCGGAGCGTCGAGTGAATGCAAGGAGAGACACTCATGCGGAGGCGACAGGGATATCGATCTTGATCTTTGGCAGCGCCTTCAGAGTCTTCGGCTCTGCAACTTTGGGGTGCTTTGGCGCCTTCTCAGTCGGGGTTGGTGAAGAGACCCGAGAACGCTTCGAAGACTGGCCAGCCTGAGCAGTTGCCTTGTCGCGGGCACTCGGCCGTTCTTGGTCAAGCTTGGATCGTCTCTCTATGCGAGGAGGCGACTCGACTTCTTCCCCATCACTTGAGTCGTCACTTCCACCATCCCCTTCACCATCAGAAGTCCACTCGCCACTTTCGCCACCACTCGCCTCGCCTTCCAGAGCTTGCTCTTGCTCCCTGTTGGGCATCGAATACATTTCAGTAATGGCCTGAAAGAAAGCAGGGAGAACAAAGTCAGTCGACGCAATACAGACAGCTGCGCGAGTGAATTCGGATTACAAGCAAAAACTCAGAATCAGACCTGCTCTGGTGCACGCGACTGGTCGAATGGGAGAACTCTCCTGGCTCCTCTGGGATTGTCCTTGTTCCCGGTAATGCTCGACAGCCACTTCTCCAGCGTGTCGTCATCGACCTCCTCCGGGTAGATCCGAGTGGAGTCTTCTAGACCCGAATACATCCACATCGGGTGGTCTCGGGCTTGGAGAGGCTGGATGCGCCGCTGAAGGAAGACCTCCAAGAGATCCATACCAGTGACCCCGTCATGAATGAGCTGGACCACTCGGTTGACCAACACCTTCACGTGCGCCTTCTCCTCCGGGAGCACCTTCAAAGGGGAGGGTTTTTCCAGTCGGTCCATGGTAAAGGGAGGGAGGCCAGTCAATTGCCCTGGCGTCGACTGGTCTTTGCAGTAGAACCAGGTCGACTGCCATCCGCGAACTGAATCAGGAAGAATCATGGCCGGAAAGGAGCTTTTTCCCCTCGTCTGGATGCCAAGACCCCCACACATCTGGATCACTTGGGTCCTCTCGTCACTCGGATTAGCCTTTTTCACTGTCTGGGAGCGACAAGTGAAAATATGCTTGAAAAGACCCCAGTGAGGTCGACAACCCAAGAAGTTCTCACACAAGGAAATGAACGCGGCAAGATAAACGATTGAGTTGGGGGTAAAATGGTGGAGTTGAGCCCCAAAGAAGTTCAGAAACCCTCGGAAGAAAGGATGAGGAGGCAAGGAAAACCCACAGTCGACGTGGGTGGCAAGAAGAACGCGCTCACCCTCCCGGGGTTGCGGCTCAGATTCCTTCCCCGGAAGTCGCGCCGAGTCGTAGGGGATCAGCCCTCCCTCGGTCAGGTCATCGAGGTCTTCTTGGGAGATCCTCGAGTGGATCCAGTCGCCCTGGATCCAACCCTTCGGCAGGCCAGTCCGCGAGGAAGATCTGCCCCGGCTCGTCGCCTTCCCCTTTGACCTCGCCGTCGCCTTCTTTGCCCGCTCCAGAGCCGCTGTCTTCTCCTTCACCATTGTCGCCGACGAGACGCGTGTGGCGCAGTGGCGCTGGAGCAAGAGCGAGCGCAGAGAAGAGGCGTGAGGAGGAGAAGAGATAATGGGGCGCACTGTTCGGGAAACTCCGGTCCAACGCCTTATATGAGGACGCTTCCGAGTGGCTGACAGGTAGGCCCAGATGGCTCTGTCAAAACCCGTAACGACCGCACGAGCGATACGTGGCGAAAAAGGTGGCGTGGGGATCGAGGCGGCTCCGCTCTATCTCGTCCGATTACCGCGGCCTCTCCCGTCCCGCGCGCTTCCCAAAATTTGGATCCCACTAAATCCGCGGGCAGCAAATAACTTGTCAGACCAAAGATCTCCTCCGCACCGTCACTCGGAGCCTTACAAGTAAAGAAACTCACTCGGCGAAGAATTAAGAATGGATCAAGGAGACTAAAAAGGGAGTTGCTGTCATCACTCAGGTCCGTTGATCCGAAACAAGATATGCTCACGGCATAGAAAACGAGTCGGAGAAGTCCTCAACTCCTTCCCCACTCAAACCTCGATCCATTCGGGGGCTAATGATGAAGCTATGTACCTAGGGTAGGGTCACGGACCTGTCCTAACTGCCCTACCCAAGGACACTTCTAGAATAAATCACCTTTCAATAGACTTGGAGGTGTTCCACTCGACAGACTCGAAGATATTCGACCAAGAAGCAATTACTCGACCAAGATCCAACCACTCGACGGCCAGGAGACCTAAAGTCACTCCGCACGCAAACGGTCGGTCATTAAGTAGCTTTTATGGTCATCATAGCACTTTATTACTAGCGTTATCAGTAACGCCCTACCTTAATGTACATTGAACCCTTCGTAACGTGGGCTGGCCGGGGTCCTGGCGCACTCCATATAAGCCACCCCCTCCTCCGAGACAAGGGTTCGCACCTCTGTAACTCATACACACATAATCCAGTCGACCGCCTCCGGGCACCGAGATGTAGGGTTGTTACTTCCTCCGAGAAGGGCCTAAACTCGTAAACCTTGCGTCCTTATAGCCTCTCCATAGCTAAGACCTCGCCTCTCCATACTTACCCCCCTACATCACTGTCAGAGTTAGAACCACGACATCAGCCGATGACACCCAAGAAGAAGAACGTGTCCCTACTCCCCCCATTACTGAAGAAGTTGTTCTCGAGGAGAACGTGTCTGTGCCCGACCCTCCAGCTTATCAAGTGGAGGTAGAAAATCTTGAGGCTGCCACCACCAACACAAATGAAGCCAATGACGTTGTCATGGCTGAAGCAAATGTGGAGCCTACACCAACCCATGAGCCAGAAGTCAATGAAGCCAATGATGCTACTGCTCCTGTTCCTGCGCTTGCTGCTGGTCCTCAGTTTGACTATCATGTTGTATAGAAGCCAATGCCAAGGTTGCCCAGGTTTCCAGGTCCTTTAATGTCAACGGCTTCAAAGCAGACAACACCTTCTTCAATAGCTCCAAGAACCCCTACTCAAGGGAAAGAATATCTTCTGATCGGTTCTGGAGCTATCCGCAGCGAAGTTATTACTCATGCATTCTGTACAATCAAGGTCGCATCTTCCCTCATATGCGTCTTGACACCGAAGCAATAACTGGTCTGCCCTGCTTGGAAGAAGCTCTGGATTGCTTCAAAGAGGCTGGATTGTTGCCTTTCGTCACCGACCAAGAGTACTGGAACGAAGAGTTGCTGCTCCAATTTTATGCCACTCTTCACATACGTGGCTACAACAGAGATCCGAAGACTTGGATCCTTGAGTGGATGACCGGAAATGTTCATCACGAAGCCAAAGCCTTTGATATCATTGAGCTCACTAGTCTGCCCACTCCTGGAGATCTCTATGAACCTGGTTGTCAGCTTCACAGTGAAGCTATGGAGAGCATATTTCAAAAGCCTGAACCGAATATGAGTCAGATGCTTAGCATGATGAAGCCTTTGCCTCCAGATGCTGCATATCCTAAGGAGTTCTTTGTTGAAGACCTTGAGTATCTGCCACGGACTATCTATCACATTATAAGGCGACCTCTCTGGCCCATCAAAGGACATTCTCCACATGCAAAGCTGGAAGGTGCAATGAAGACTTTGGTCTTCTATATTCTTCACGGCAAATGCTTCAATGCACAAGACTTCTTCATCCGCCAACTTGCTGCATCAGGATCTGATCTTTTTGGCTTGAAGTTCTACGCTCCATGGATAATGCGGCTGATCAAACTCCACTCAGCTATCTCATATCAGCCCTCTGCTCGCAATCATCGGATCTTTCTGCCTGACGTGGATATGTCCGTTGAAGCCATCTATCCAGAGCCTGCCAAGGAGCCTCTTAGTCTTCAGAATGCTGAGCATCAAAGTTTCTCTCAGAACATTGAAGGAGTTGAAGCAGTCACTCGTGTTTATCCTCTGGCTGGTACTACACGTGCACCTCATCGTGCCCTCACTGAAGCCACTGAAAGCACTATTGCCCAACGGCCCAAGAAGCGATCTCGTGTTCTCAATGACCGAGAGCTTCTAGTTGCTCTTCATCAGAAACAGGATAGGCATCATGACTGGCTGAAGCGCCAAATGCAAAGCCTCTTGGTGGATGTCAACCGCATTCGCAATCTTGCCACCAAGAATGCCTTTGTTGCCCATGAAACCTGTCGGCGTACATGGAAAGGGCTGACGCTTATGTGTTCTGAGGATGATCTTCAAGAGGATGGATTCTCTGAACGTTTCAAGTTTGACTCCACACCTCCCCGAAGGACTATGCTGCGACGAACTCCATCTCTTGAAGACTCTGAGTTCTCTTCCTCCACGACAACTGTGAATGCCAGAGTGATCGAGGACGAAGACGATGCTACTTCACCGCCTCCTCCTTCTACACGCATCGACACTGCCCCAAGTTCTTCTGCACCGCCGAACAGCACCGACGACCTTGCTGCTTCACCTACTCTTCATGGGAACGAGTAGATGCTCTATGTCTTCAAACCTTTTTGGTCCTTACTGACAAAAGGGGGAGAAGCATATGAGTTTGATAGTCTTCAAGCGGGTCCATATGGGCGGTTACTTTATGTTTTGCCTAGTGTTTACAACTCTCGTTTTGATACATTTGGTTCTTTGAGTTGTAACACTTAAACTCGATGGTCGTCTGCTACTTATTTGCTATTCTGTGATGCGATGATAAATTCCGCATGTGCGACGATAAATTCCGCACTTAGATCATTTTGCAGACGTCCATTTTTCATTATGCATGTCATTATCTCCACATACTTTTCATGCATAATGAATTGTCATCATAAGTTGAAGAGGATCTCCACAAGTACAACCTGCCATGTGCATTTGCATTCCAAAAGCAAATTACTTATATGCACATCTTCAGGGGGAGCCCTTGCAACTTATGAAGACAATTCCTTATCCTTTACAAATTTCACATATTATATTCCTCGTTGAAAACTTCAACTAGTTTGTCATCAATCACCAAAAAGGGGGAGATTGTAAGTGCATCTAGTGCCACCCCTAGTTGGTTTTGGAGTATTGACGACAAACCTAGTTAAGGGACTAATGTGTTTGTGAGAATTGCAGGATAACACAGGTAGAAGTCCCTCATTGATTCGGTTTTCCTACCAGAGATGACCCCTAAAAATGTATGAAGACATTGAAGTCAAAGGTGGTATGTGAAGACATTCACATTGAAGACTATGACAAGAGAAGACATCGCATGAAGACTATGGAGCGCAAAGACTTAGATCTTTCGTAGTTCTTTTTCTTCTTTGTTGAGTCATAGGAACCACCGTACTGTTAAGTGGGGTCCAAGAGAACCAGTCAGAATAACTGAAGTGATGCTTAACCAAAATCCTATGTCTTCGAGTGAAGACTATGAGAGCGAATCTTGTTCACTTAAGTCTTCTTGTCTGTGTGATCTGAAGACTTATTACACTTGAGGACTGTGAATCCTCCAGCCGGTTAGGCGTCGCGTTCTGAGCATCCAAGAGTCATTGTGGATCGCCGGTGAACGAAGTCTGTGAAGGTTCGGAAGTCTACCTTGAAGACTTACCAGAGTGATTGGGCGAGGTCTGTGTGACCTTAACTCAAGGGGAATACGGTGAGGACTAAGTGTCCTGAGCTGCGTGTTCAGGACTAGGTGTCCGGGACTGTGTGTCCTCGGGTTTAAATACCTATCCGCCCTAACCAGACGTACAACTGTCACCGCAGTTGGAACTGGTCTACCAAACCTTTGTCTTCACACACACACTAGTTCTATCCTTTCCATCTCTTTATTTACAGTTGGCTCTTGTGACGTCAGTGCCTATCTGCTTTATCCATTTGCCTTCACTGTGTATCTGATCTTTACTGCCTAGCAGCTATTAGTCATTGTGCTTTCACTTCATTGAATACTTGACTATGGTCTGCCTAGTGTAGTCTACCTTCCGCTGCATGGTAATAGGTTCAGTTCTATCGTTTGTCTTCGAAACTTACATGTTTTGAAGACTTTCCTAAAAATCGCCTATTCACCCCCCCTCTAGTCGATATAACGCACTTTCAGCGGGTTTTCGGCCTGCTGCTCTCCAGCATCGTCGTCCATACCGTCGATGTCTTCGGAGCCGTAGTCGAGCATGTCAGTTAAGTCCTCCACAGTGGCTATGAAGTGGGTGGTGGGTGGGACGTAAAATTCCCCGCTTTCAGCCCCTAGTCCGGGCTGGGCGTAGTTCGGACATTGCTTCTCTATAATGACGAGGGATCGCATCAAGTCCAGAGCCTCACTTAAAGGCGAGGTTTGACCAGGGGGGAGGAAACCCGTGGAGTACGGTGGGAAGGAAATTCCTTGGCCGGGCTCAGACGATGCTGACTCCGAGGGTTCAGAGCTAGTGTCCGGAGAAGAGTCCGGCTTCCTGATGGTTGCCAATGGCACTACTTCCTCTGATTCTCCCGTGCTGGGCTTAGTGGCCGCAGATAGTCCGGCGGGCTCAGTAATCCCGTCTTCGGACCTGGTGATGCGCTCCTGATCTAAGGCCAGAGCGGAGGTAGGGGTCGTGAACCCTTGGAAGATCAAGTCTCCTCGGATATCAGCGACATAGTCCAGATTTCCAAAACTAACTTGGTGACCTGGGGCGTAGCTGTCGATCTGTTCTAGATGGCCAAGCGAGTTGGCCCGCAGTGCGAAGCCACCGAACACAAAGATCTGATCGGGGAGGAAAACCTCCCCCAGGGCAGCATTGTCGTAGATGATTGATGGAGCCATCGAACCTTCTGGTGACGACGTAGCGGAACTCTCAATGAAGGCACCAATGTCGGTGTCAAAACCGACGGATCTCGGGTAGGGGGTCCTGAACTGTGCGTCTAGGGTCGATGGTAAGAGGAGACAGGGGACACGATGTTTACCCAGATTTGGGCCCTCTTTATGAAGGTAATACCCTACTTCCTGCTTGATTGATCTTGATAAATATGAGGATTACAAAAGTTGATCTACCACGAGATCGTAATGACTAAACCCTAGATGTCTAGCTTGTATGATTGTGATTGCCTCTACGGACTAAACCCTCCGATTTATATAGACATCGGGGGGGCCTAGGGTTGTACAAAGTCGGTTTACAAAGGAAGGAATCTACATATCCGAACGCCAAGCTTGCCATCCACGCAAAGTAGAGTCCCATCCGGACACGGGAGGAAGTCTTCTGTCTTGTATCTTCATAGCCCATTAGTCTGACCCATGTTACATAGTCCGGACGCGCGAGGACCCCTTAATTCAGGATTTCCTCAAGCGCCGCGAGGGCGAGTACCTCAAGCAGCTGGAGCGCGATGCCGAGGAGAAGCGCCGCGAGACCGAGGAGGAGGCGCGCCATGCCCAGCTGGCAACGGCACAGCCCTCGACAGACGACATCGCCAGAGTCTGGAATACGGCGTTCCCATGGGCCGGTCTGGCGCCGACGTTGGTCGACCTCACCACCCCCGACGTCGACGACAAGGACGCCTAGGGCAGCGCGCCTTGTTGTAGTTTAGGTTTAATTAATGTTTTAGTTAATATAAATGTGGATGCGTGGACTCTCGCCGGCCTTTGTGGCCGGCATTAATGTTTTTCTATTTTCAAAGTATTTGTGTTCTATTTTTTCGCGTGACCTAAAAAATGAGTCGGGTCAGCGTTGGACGCATGCACTGACCCAAACGCGAAAGCAGATACGTATGTCCGCCGAACCGACCCAAACGAACAAAAGCGAACAAAATCACCGTTTGTTTGGATCGGCGCGTTGGAGTTGTTCTAATTCTTCTCCCATCCGAATCCTTGTTACTATTCTAGTTGCGAAACTGCTCCGCACACGACAGTGTACGGACGAAATCCGAACGATGCATGTCTTCACCTGTGCCGATTTTCGTAATGGTCTAATCTAATGGATGAGTTGATCCATCTTCACAAATCGTGTGCAGAGCTGTCGTCCGTGTGTGTGTGTAGCACTGCTTTTCCAGATGGGTTTCCTCGGGATCTCTACTCGAGCTGTGCCACACACACGACAAAATATGAAGGACTCATATACGTTTGGTGGCATGCGTCATGTCAGTGCGTCAGGATTGGTGCAAGAAAACCCTCGTCCGGTCTTCAGTTGACCCGTGGTCAGGCCCCTCCGTTCGGCGGCCACCCGTCCGTGAACAACACCTTCTGCCGTCCCATTCTTGTTCCGTTTCACGTACAGCAGCAGACAGCGATATGCCGTCGAATGAACAAAGAAAGAAACAAACAATGATGGGTGGTGGTACCGTACTGTATTGAAGGTTGGTGAAGACGGCCGGGTAATCCACATCCACCTTCGTCCCTTTGGTCAGAGGAGCACAAACCTCCTTGCTCATAACCAATGAGCAGAGGGTTTGGTGCCGCAGAGTGCTCAAGTTTATTCCGGCTAAGCAGTATACTAGTGATACTGCTAGAGTACAAGGAGCATCACCTTCGTTCCTCGTGTGAGAGCACATTCTCCTTCTTGAGAACCAATGAGAGAGAGGGTCTGATGCCGTAGAGTTTGTTCCGGTTAAGCATTATACTACTACCAGTAGTAGCACCACAGCCCAAAGTTCCCGAAAAACAAGTCCAAAATTCCGAAAAACAGCGCTCTACACCGATCGCACGGCCCTAAGCAGAAGCTTGCTTCTTGTCTTGCTGTATAATTCGGCCGAGCTGAGCTTCGACCCGAAGTTGCGAATCAGCATGGCGCTAAATGTCAAGCTCCAGCGCAAGCATAGTTGTCAGCGACTTTCGACCGCGTCCGTGGGCGTTTGAGAAGCTTAATTTGTCAAATCCTGCTGTGGATGCTCGTAGGAGTACATTTACTACCACACCGCCAGCACGCCGGCCAAACCAGGCAAGAAATAGCAAAAACGGTATTGCTATCAACTTGCCAGTAGGAGTACATTTACTACCACATCACCGGCAAACTTGCCAAAACAGGCAAGAAATGGCAAAAACGTCATTGCTATCACTCCGTCCAATGAGATCTCCACTCCGATTACTACAGACTTCTCACAAAGATTACGGAAAAGCGACGCAGGGAAATTCGGGCAGGAGATAAGCCAGGAAGCCGCCGGCGCCTTCCTCTCTGCTTCTCCTCCGCAAGGCGACACCTGTGTGAACGTGGCTTTGCGACCGCGAGAGAACCCTTTCCCCCTTTCTCCCTGTGACTTTCGCCTTTCTCCCATTCATCCAAACCGGCGGCGGCAGAATCTGATCTCGCGGGGTAGAAATACGGACGCGGCTCGGGCAGTGCACTGCACGGCGTCCAGTTGAAGGAAACGCACGGGCGCGAACGGTGTTGAGGTCGTCTCGTCTCGGCCTCTTTCTTGGCTCGCCATTAATGGCCGTGCGTTTCCTCGTACTACTGTCGCTCCTCGTCCTGGCCTCCTCCAGCTCGGGCTCCACCACCTCGCTCGCCACCAACGCCACCGCCGATGGCGGCTCGCTGGATATTCTTGATGCGGGGAGCGTCACCGAGTTCAGCTTCTCCAACTTCCACCCCGAGTACCGCGGCAAAAACCTGACGGTGGTCGGCGACGCCGACATCACCAAGGGCGCGCTCCAGATCACGCCGGACACGGGCAACGAGGCCGCCCACTTCCTCACCAACAAGTCCGGCCGCGTCCTCTACTACGCCCCGGTCAGGCTCTGGCGCCTCGAGAAGGGCGGCGGCAAGGGCAATGCCAGCGCCGGCGGCAAGAAGGTCGCGTCGTTCCGCACCGTGTTCACCGTCAACGTCTTCCGCCCGTCGGGCGCGGACCCGGCGGAGGGGTTCGCGTTCCTCATCGCGCCGTCCGCGGGCGAGCCGCCCGCCGGCAGCTACGGCGGGTTCCTCGGCCTCACCAACGCGACGACCGACGGCAGCGCCGCCAACCAGGTCGTCGCCGTCGAGCTCGACACCGAGAAGCAGCCCTACGACCCGGACGACAACCACGTCGGCCTCAACGTCAACAGCGTCGTCTCCGTCGCCAACGCCTCGCTCACGCCCCGCGGCATCGAGATCTCGCCGGTCAAGACCGCCAAGTACAACGTCTGGATCGACTACAACGGCAGCGCCCGCCACATCACGGTGTACATGGCCGACTTCGAGGCGGCCAAGCCCGCGTCTCCGGTGCTCGCCGCGCCGCTGGACCTCGGGGCCACCGTGGCCGAGAGGTCCTACCTCGGGTTCGCCGCGTCGACGGGCACCAAGTACCAGCTCAACTGCGTCCTAGCGTGGAACATGACGGTGGAGAAGCTGGACGAGCCGAGCAACAACAGGGGCCTCATTCTGGGGCTCGCCGTCGGGGTGCTCGCGCTGGGCGCCGCCGCCGCATTGGGGTACTACGTGTGCGTGGTGAGGCGGCGGAAGCTGGGCCGCGACCAGGGGAGCGCCATCACCGGGACGATGATCCGGAGCCTCGCCGGCGGGCCGCGGGAGTTCGACTACCGGGAGCTGCGGAGGGCGACCAACAACTTCGACGAGCGGATGAAGCTGGGGCAGGGCGGGTACGGGGTGGTGTACCGCGGCACGGTGGCCGACGACCACAGCAACCCGGCCGCCGCGGGGACCGCGGTGGAGGTGGCGGTGAAGAAGTTCTCGCGGGCGAGCACGCAGGGGCAGAACGACTTCCTCGCCGAGCTCAGCATCATCAACCGCCTCCGCCACAAGCACCTCGTCCGCCTCGTCGGTAAGCCCTCCCCCCCTCCCCCCTCCGGCCGCCGCCGCCGCCGCCGCAACGCGGTTTACAACTTGATTCTTGCACATGATTTCTTTATTCGCTTATCGTTTTTCCGGCACGTGATTCTTGCACATGGGGTGTCGCCGTTAACAAAGGCCAATTCGTGTCGCCATTAACAAAGGCCAATTTGAACCGGGTTTGCTCGGTTTCCTAGGAGCTTGATGCATGTGCACACTTGCACAACAATGCTTTGACCCTTCACTTTAGTTGAACTTTACAGCTTGAATGCGTTCATGGCGTCAAACGCAGACCAACCAAAGCTTTCCCAGTCTGTATTATGCTTAAGTGCATGTATAATGCATAGCTTCAAGGTGATGCCTCACATATCATGTAGGATCGGATATGACGTAAAGTAGGTTTGGATAGGGAAACGGGATCTTTTTCAGGAGGCGGGTGCTTGAAGAGAAAAAATGTGGTCTGGTGACACAAGCTGAAAAGGTTGGAGTGAAAGTAGAGATGCATGTGTATTAGAGTCTTTATTTTCTACTATTTCTTAATGAGGCTCACTAATGGTAGCTTGCATTGGGAGAAAAAATAAATGTAGATGTCTCAAATTACTTTTTGTCATGGGGCATATGTATCCATATGCCACCATTGTACATGCCCTAATTAACAATCTCATCTTGCCTCTTTTTTAAATAAAAAGAACATCTTGCTCAATTATCACACTGGATGGTTTCATTTTTTTCGAAAAGAAAAGCACTGGATGGTTTCATGGATACACCTCATTACAAGCAATGCCCATCATGATCTATCTATTCGCTTCATAATAAAGAATAAAAAACAAAAGATCTATATATTCCTTTGTCCAAGATTTTAACAAGAATCTGATGATCTAAAACATTTCGTCCAACATTCTCACTGTACAACAAAAAGATTAGCGAGTGAGAGATGAAGAGTAAGTAGTAGACTAATTAATTAACATGGGTGGACGGACGGTGCAGGGTGGAGCCACGACAACGGCGAGCTGCTGCTGGTGTACGAGTACATGTCCAACGGCAGCCTGGACCAGCACCTGTTCAGCTCGGCGCCGGGGTCGCGGCCGGGGCAGCCGCTGGGGTGGGAGCTCCGGTACGGCATCGTCCAGGGCGTGGCGTCGGCGCTGCACTACCTGCACGACCAGTTCGACCAGCGGGTGGTGCACCGCGACCTCAAGGCCTCCAACATCATGCTCGACGCCGCCTTCACCGCGCGCCTCGGCGACTTCGGCCTCGCCCGCGCCATCGAGACGGACAAGACCTCCTACACGGAGGAGGCCGGCGGCGGCGTGCACGGCACCGTCGGCTACATCGCCCCCGAGTGCTTCCACACCGAGAAGGCCACCCGCGAGTCCGACGTCTACGCCTTCGGCGCCGTCATCCTCGAGGTCGTCTGCGGCCGCCGCCCGCGCTGCGACATCGACGGCTTCCACTTCCTGGTCGACTGGGTGTGGCGCCTCCACCGCGACGGCCGCGCGCTCGACGCCGTCGACCCCGGCCTCGACGGCGCCTTCGACGAGGACGACGCCGAGCGCCTGCTCATGCTGGGCCTGGCCTGCAGCCACCCGACGCCCGCCGAGCGGCCCAAGGCGCAGGCCATCTCGCAGATCCTGCTGCGCTCCATGCCGACGCCGGCCGTGTCGCCGTTCAAGCCGTCGTTCGTGTGGCCGGCGACGGACGGAGGATTCGACACCATGTCCACGACGGCGGGATCGACGTCGAGCACGGTCGTGACGTCCACGTCCACGTGGAGCGGCAACTTCGCGAGGGGCAGCCAGAACCACGCGCCGGCGCCGGAGCAGGACACCTCCGGTTCACTGGTTTGACACGTCGGTTTCGCATTGCCACCGTCTCTCTGGAGTAATTGTCTAAACCGAAGTCACCTACGTTCTTTTTGGCTTTCTCAAAATTGCTCATCTGTAATTATCTTTCTAACGGGAACTGTTCTTGCATTTCTTGTCCACTTTGTGTACCCTTCGATGGAGGGTTTTTTTTTGGGGGGTTAGTGCAATTCTTGTGAAGGCAAAGTTGCAAGTCTGCTGGGTTCTGTTCTAGATAGCGGCGCGAACAGTATTTCTTTTTCTTTTTTAAGATCGAGCAGTCGCCGGCTTCATTGTATTAAGCAGGGACAAATTGAAGTAAAAGATTTCGCTACGAATCGAACGGCAGATTTTTGATGACAATGTATTTTAGCACGCATGACAAATCATACTCGCGACAACATAATTTGTCATAGAAAAGTTCAATTTGCCATGCTTAAAAACTGGCCTTGGATTTGTAACATTTCCCTCAAAAAAGGCACACTCCGAATATCAAGGAAAAGGTCTAGAGAGAAAGGGAAAAACGCCGGAAACAGTGCCCAAGGCCGGTCTTTCATGTCAGATCCCTGAAAGGGGTATCAAGGCATTTTGCATCCGTCAAACGCCATATATCTTAGATCTCGTCTGATGTCCACTATCATGCCATTTGCAGCGGTGTTTTCTCCTCTAAATGTGCAGTTTTTGTGTTCCTGTTATATCTCCCAAGTTACTAGTACTAGCTAAATACCCGTGCGTTGCTACGGGATGAAACAATATCTAAAGAGAGGTAACGTGAGGCCGATTGTCATCGGCCATGGTGGCGTAAACTATGTTTTGACGTCATTGGTATATTGGTATATATCCGCTACTGCCTGGAGAAGGGTGGCAAGATTATCAATGGCTATGACTTTAGCGATCCTCGACGATTGTCGTCAATACAACAACCCAGGTCTTTGCGGCCTCTATCACATGTCGACATCCGGACGGGACGCCAGTGCGTCATGTTGCATGCTCATGGATGGATAATAAGCCAGATCGCGCGACGTAGCCCGGCGTCCGGTGTAGGCAATCGAGACTTCATACATAGTCATGGTGGGGGAGCCACCTTTGTGTCTGTGGTCGATGAGCAATCAAGGCAATGTCGTTCGAGTCGACCACATCCGAACGAAAGATGGGCTGGCGACATAGAATCCTTAGCGTAAAAACCCTTATTTTTCGCTTGATATGTTGATGGAAAGTTTGATTTGGTCACACGTAGACAAATTTACTCCTTCTGTCCGGGATCGTAGGCTTGATATGTTGATGGGAAGCTTGATGGGTTTCCTCTTTTCTTTATGGGCACTGATCTGCACCGGTGCATCGGCCTGGATTTGGGTCGGCCGCTTAGCAGCCGTCCGATTGGAGCAATCAGATTCGTTCGATCTGCATCTCTCCTTCCTCCCGCACAGGATCCAGCCCGTGCCACCTCCACTTCGCACCCGTGCCGCCACCTCGCGCTCATCCGCGGCTAACGGCCACCCCGGTGTCGCCACCGTCGCCCCCTGTTCGTCGTGCTCGTCGTCTATTGTCGCCATCAACGAAGACATCTCTTTGATGGAAAAATCATGGCGGCCGTCGTGGCAACATTTTCATCACTGGATGAAGCAAAACAGATACATAGTTGTAGTAAAAAAACATTATAGCCGTCTGCTACCGGTTGTAGCTCACCGTGCAGGTCGCAAACACACGGCCGCCGTCGTGGCAACGATTTTAATGATAGTCGTAGCAAAGCATGGTCACGGTTGTAGCAAAAGAACATCATGGTCGTCGCCGCTAGTTGTAGTCGCCGTGCAAGTCGTGAACATTAGCGTCTTCTGTTGTAGAAAATCACCTCGCCGGTTCCAGCAAATGAACACCGTGATTCCAACATTTTTCGTTGCCGGTTCAACATCTAACAAGAGCGGGTTGCAGCATCTGTGGGCGCGTGGTCACCATGGTCACCACCTCGTAGTAGCATAAAATCATGCCGGTTCCAGCATCTATCCAGAGCGTTCGCAGCATCTGCAAGTGTGGTCACCGCGGTCACCGTCCGTAGTAGCAAAAAATTATGCCCATTGTAGCACTATGGCTGACCGATCGTAGCATATTTGGACGCCGGTTGTAGCACCGCTCGCTTGTCAGAGTCATCCTGGTGCTTGGCCTCATCGCGCGCGGCCATGGCGAAGGGAGCAGGCATGGTGACGGGCGCATCCATGGCAACGACGGGATCTAAAGGAGGAAGACCAAGAGCGCGGCAACCCCCGTGTGTGGATGCGGCTAAGAGAGAAGGGGATTGGAGAAAGAAGATAAGGCGGAGGCAGGGGCTCGCGCCAGGCGTACGATGGCCTCGATTGAGTGGCTCGTGTGGGACCTGCCGAAAGTTTCGGCCGGCGCACCGCGTAGAAACGTTTCCCTTTCTTTATTCATTCCTAGCTCATTCCTCTTTCGGTTTTCTGCTTTATTTGCAAATTAGCCTTGCTTTCACTCTATTTGATTTCTTTCACCAATACTACTAAGAAACCTCGGATCAAATTATGATGGAAAAGGGTTGGCCAAGTAAATCAACAAATCCTTACGTTCCTTCTTTTCGCTGTTTTTTTTCTCAAGGTTTATCTCTCTTGACCAAATCAAACTTGCCTTTTTCCTCTTTCTTTCCTAACTTTCTCCATAGATTCATGATATATAAACATTTTTTTTGTGAATAGATATATAAACATATTATATAGTGCATGAATAGAAATATATATTATATTATTTATATTAACATTATTATATTATTTATATTTTTTAGGTCATAAAAGCGGGATGTCTGAGTGAGTATTCAACCTGAAACTTTATGCATACGAAAAATGGAAAAAGAAGTTCATCAAGGTACAATGAGAATACACCACAAAAGCATATGTGCCCTTCAAATAAACAACAACCTTGAGAAAAGCCTACTCATAGGGAGAATACACCTTGTTTGGTCGACCATTATGTATTTTTTATATGGTCCTAAATAGTCATATGAATGCAAAGCAACAAACAATCAAGGTAAAAACAATAATAATAATAATGAAAGGTGCCGATTACGATAATAGATATCAGACCCATGTAGCTTGCCTGAATTTGTTTCTTGAGCACACCCATTTATGTGGTTAGTCCACGGCAAATGAAATACATTGAGTGCTCCAACACATTCCTGGTAATATAGAAGGCAAAATATACAAACAATCATCATGCGTCTGTACTAAAGTTAGTATAAACGAGTCACTTATTTTGAGATGGAGGGAGTACATAAATAGCAGAAGTGGTCAAATATGTTTGAATAGCAGAAGCTACAAATGATGTGCATTTACAATAATCACAAAACTTGGATGACACCTACACCTGGCCTGCGTACTGAATTCATGTGATCTATTCTTCTCCTTCTATAAAATCAAGAATTGCATCAAAGTATGTGCCTATGTAGTATATGTAATATGCAATATAATTGTTCGTATAGGCTGATCTAGCCGTCGACCTATCGAGTGGTTTAGTACATGAACGAGGTAGTGCAAAGCTGGCTTAGGAGCAGATCGATTGGATGCTGGCAAGGCGTGCACGTATACAACATGCATCTGCCTCGATTGATTCCTACGGTGGCTGGATGCTTACGTACATGAAGAATTGATTGATTCCTACGGTGGCTGGATACTTACATACATGAAGACTCGATGTATTCTCGCCGGCTAGAAGCACACATGAGTAACACGCGCGCGCGCGAAAGTGGCACAACATGGGTTGGCCGGAGGCGGCGTGACGGGGTGACACGGGAAAACCGGAGGACCTTGTCATGGTTCTGAAGGAGACGGGAAGGCGGTGATCAGTTTGTTTCGTCTCTTTCTATCTCAGCGAAAGTCTCCTTCGTCCAAATTGAATTGGATGAAAATGAGCAGGTCCTAGATAACTATGAGAAAGGCATATAAGAGAGATTAGTGGAAGGAGATAATTGCATGAAAGGAGAAATTGTGTGTTAATGGGAAGGAAGGGATTGTGTCCCGATTTTCTACAGGATAGATGTGCATGAAAGGAAAGATGGATTGCGTTCTGATTTTTTGGAGAGTAAGAAAAAAGAAATGAAATCTGGAAACGTGGAGGAGATCGTGCAAGGTGGGGCTGGCAACTTCCTTCGATCGATGGGAGGGGAGGAAACAAACGAACGAACGCACGTACGGACTCCTCCATTAGGAGTAGAGATACATCTCAAAAAAGGAAAAGGTATAGCGGTTTGAATAGCAGAAGCTACAAATGATGTGCATTTACAATAATCACAAAACTTGGATGACACCTACACCTGGCCTGCGTATTGAATTCATGTGATCTATTCTTCTCCTTCTATAAAATCAGAATTGCATCAAAGTATGTGCCTATGTATATATGTAATATGCAATATAATTGTTCGTATAGGCTGATCTAGCCGTCGACCTATCGAGTGGTTTAGTACATGAACGAGGTAGTGCAAAGCTGGCTCTAGGAGCAGATCGATTGGATGCTGGCAAGGCGTGCACGTATACAACATGCATCTGCCCGATTGATTCCTACGGTGGCTGGATGCTTACGTACATGAAGAATTGATTGATTCCTACGGTGGCTGGATACTTACGTACATGAAGAATTGATGATTCCTACGGTGCTGGAGCTTACGTACATGAAGACTCGATATATAAACATATTATATAGTGCATGAATAGAAATATAATTGTATTTTATATTAACATTAATATATTATATTTTTCAGGTCATAAAACGGGATGTCTAGTGAGTATTCAACCTGAAACTTTATGCTCGAAAAATGGAAAAAGAAGTTCATCTAGGTACAATGAGAATACACAAAAAGATATGGCTAAATAAACAACAATTGAGAAAAGTATATAGGAAGAATACATTGTGGTCCCTAGATTTTTATAAGGTTAAATAGGCATATGAATGAAAGAACAAACAATCAATGTAAAAACAATATAATAATAATTGAAAGTGCGATACGAAATAGATACAGAAGTAGCTTGCTGAATTGTTTCTTGAGCACACATTTTGTGGTTAGTCACGGCAAATGAAATACATTGAGTGCTCCAACACATTCCTGGTAATATAGAAGGCAAAATATACAAACATCATCCATGCGTCTGTACTAAAGTTAGTATAAAATGAGTCACTTATTTTGAGATGGAGGAGTACATAAATAGCAGAAGTGGTCAAATATGGTTTGAATAGCAGAAGCTACAAATGATGTGCATTTACAATAATCACAAAACTTGGATGACACCTACACCTGGCCTGCGTACTGAATTCATGTGATCTATTCTTCTCCTTCTATAAAATAAGAATTGCATCAAAGTATGTGCCTATGTAGTATATGTAATATGCAATATAATTGTTCGTATACGGCTGATCTAGCCGTCGACCTATCGAGTGGTTTAGTACATGAACGAGGTAGTGCAAAGCTGGCTCTAGGAGCAGATCGATTGGATGCTGGCAAGGCGTGCACGTATACAACATGCATCTGCCTCGATTGATTCCTACGGTGGCTGGATGCTTACGTACATGAAGAATTGATTGATTCCTACGGTGGCTGGATACTTACGTACATGAAGACTCGATGTATTCTCGCCGGCTAGAAGCACACATGAGTAACACGCGCGCGCGCGAAAGTGGCACAACATGGGTTGGCCGGAGGCGGCGTGACGGGGTGACACGGGAAAACCGGAGGACCTTGTCATGGTTCTGAAGGAGACGGGAAGGCGGTGATCAGTTTGTTTCGTCTCTTTCTATCTCAAGCGAAAGTCTCCTTCGTCCAAATTGAATTGGATGAAAATGAGCAGGTCCTAGATAACTATGAGAAAGCATATAAGAGAGATTAGTGAGAAGGAGATAATTGCATGAAAGGAGAAATGTGTGTTAATGGAAGGAAGGGATTGTGTCCCGATTTTCTACAGGATAGATGTGCATGAAAGGAAAGATGGATTGCGTTCTGATTTTTTGGAGAGTAAGAAAAAAGAAATGAAATCTGGAAACGTGGAGGAGATCGTGCAAGGGGTGGGGCTGGCAACTTCCTTCGATCGATGGGAGGGGAGGAAACAAACGAACGAACGACGTACGGACTCCTCCATTAGGAGTAGAGATACATCTCAAAAAAGGAAAAGGTATAGCGGTTTGAATAGCAGAAGCTACAAATGATGTGCATTTACAATAATCACAAAACTTGGATGACACCTACACCTGGCCTGCGTACTGAATTCATGTGATCTATTCTTCTCCTTCTATAAAATAAGAATTGCATCAAAGTATGTGCCTATGTAGTATATGTAATATGCAATATAATTGTTCGTATACGGCTGATCTAGCCGTCGACCTATCGAGTGGTTTAGTACATGAACGAGGTAGTGCAAAGCTGGCTCTAGGAGCAGATCGATTGGATGCTGGCAAGGCGTGCACGTATACAACATGCATCTGCCTCGATTGATTCCTACGGTGGCTGGATGCTTACGTACATGAAGAATTGATTGATTCCTACGGTGGCTGGATACTTACGTACATGAAGACTCGATGTATTCTCGCCGGCTAGAAGCACACATGAGTAACACGCACGCGCGCGAAAGTGGCACAACATGGGTTGGCCGGAGGCGGCGTGACGGGGTGACACGGGAAAACCGGAGGACCTTGTCATGGTTCTGAAGGAGACGGGAAGGCGGTGATCAGTTTGTTTCGTCTCTTTCTATCTCAGAAAGTCTCCTTCGTCCAAATTGAATTGGATGAAAATGAGCAGGTCCTAGATAACTATGAGAAAGGCATATAAGAGAGATTAGTGAGAAGGAGATAATTGCATGAAAGGAGAAATATGTGTTAATGGAAGGAAGGGATTGTGTCCCGATTTTCTACAGGATAGATGTGCATGAAAGGAAAGATGGATTGCGTTCTGATTTTTTGGAGAGTAAGAAAAAAGAAATGAAATCTGGAAACGTGGAGGAGATCGTGCAAGGGTGGGGCTGGCAACTTCCTTCGATCGATGGGAGGGGAGGAAACAACGAACGAACGACGTACGGACTCCTCCATTAGGAGTAGAGATACATCTCAAAAAAGGAAAAGGTATAGCGGTTTGAATAGCAGAAGCTACAAATGATGTGCATTTACAATAATCACAAAACTTGGATGACACCTACACCTGGCCTGCGTACTGAATTCATGTGATCTATTCTTCTCCTTCTATAAAATAAGAATTGCATCAAAGTATGTGCCTATGTAGTATATGTAATATGCAATATAATTGTTCGTATACGGCTGATCTAGCCGTCGACCTATCGAGTGGTTTAGTACATGAACGAGGTAGTGCAAAGCTGGCTCTAGGAGCAGATCGATTGGATGCTGGCAAGGCGTGCACGTATACAACATGCATCTGCCTCGATTGATTCCTACGGTGGCTGGATGCTTACGTACATGAAGAATTGATTGATTCCTACGGTGGCTGGATACTTACGTACATGAAGACTCGATGTATTCTCGCCGGCTAGAAGCACACATGAGTAACACGCGCGCGCGAAAGTGGCACAACATGGGTTGGCCGGAGGCGGCGTGACGGGGTGACACGGGAAAACCGGAGGACCTTGTCATGGTTCTGAACGAGACGGGAAGGAGGTGATCAGTTTGTTTCGTCTCTTTCTATCTTAGTGAAAGTCTTCTTCGTCCAAATTGAATTGGATGAAAATGAGCAGGTCCTAGATAACTATGAGAAAGGCATATAAGAGAGATTAGTGGGAAGGAGATAATTGCATGAAAGGAGAAATGTGTGTTAATGGAAAGGAAGGGATTGTGTCCCGATTTTCTACAGGATAGATGTGCATGAAAGGAAAGATGGATTGCGTTCTGATTTTTTGGAGAGTAAGAAAAAAGAAATGAAATCTGGAAACGTGGAGGAGATCGCGCAAGGGGTGGGGCTGGCGACTTCCTTCGATCGATGGGAGGGGAGGAAACGAACGAACGAACAACGTACGGACTCCTCCATTAGGAGTAGAGATACATCTCAAAAAAGGAAAAGGTATAGCGGTTTGAATAGCAGAAGCTACAAATGATGTGCATTTACAATAATCACAAAACTTGGATGACACCTACACCTGGCCTAACGACTGAATTCATGTGATCTATTCTTCTCCTTCTATAAAATCAGAATTGCATCAAAGTATGTGCCTATGTAGTATATGTAATATGCAATATAATTGTTCGTATAGGGATGATCTAGTCGTCGACTTATCGAGTGGTTTAGTACATGAACGAGGTAGTGCAAAGCTGGCTCTAGGAGCAGATCGATTGGATGCTGGCAAGGCGTGCACGTATACAACATGCATCTGCCTCGATTGATTCCTATGGTGGCTGGATGCTTACGTACATGAAGAATTGATTGATTCCTACGGTGGCTGGATGCTTACATACATGAAGACTCGATGTATTCTCGCCGGCTAGAAGCACACATGAGTAACACATACGCGCGTGCGAAAGTGGCACAACATGGGTTGGCCGGAGGCGGCGTGACGGGGTGACACAGGAAAACCGGAGGACCTTGTCATGGTTCTGAAGGAGACAGGAAGGCGGTGATCAGTTTGTTTCGTCTCTTTCTATCTCAGCGAAAGTCTCCTTCGTCCAAATTGAATTGGATGAAAATGAGCAGGTCCTAGATAACTATGAGAAAGGTATATAAAAGAGATTAGTGGGAAGGAGATAATTGCACGAAAGGAGAAATGTGTGTTAATGGGAAGGAAGGGATTGTGTCCCGATTTTCTACAGGATAGATTGCATGAAAGGAAAGATGGATTGCGTTCTGATTTTTTGGAGAGTAAGAAAAAAGAAATGAAATCTGGAAACGTGGAGGAGATTGCACAAGGGGTGGGGCTGGCGACTTCCTTCGATCGATGGGAGGGGAGGAAACGAACGAACGAACGACGTACGGACTCCTCCATTAGGAGTAGAGATATATCTCAAAAAAGGAAAAGGTATAGCGGTTTGAATAGCAGAAGCTACAAATTATGTGCATTTACAATAATCACAAAACTTGGATGACACCTACACCTGGCCTGCGTACTGAATTCATGTGATCTATTCTTCTCCTTCTATAAAATCAGAATTGCATGAAAGTATGTGCCTATGTAGTATATGTAATATGCAATATAATTGTTCGTATAGGGCTGATCTAGCCGTCGACTTATCGAGTGGTTTAGTACATGAACGAGGTAGTGCAAAGCTGGCTCTAGGAGCAGATCGATTGGATGCTGGCAAGGCGTGCACATATACAACATGCATCTGCCTCGATTGATTCCTACGGTGGTTGGATGCTTATGTACATGAAGAACTGATTGATTCCTACGGTGGCTGGATACTTACGTACATGAAGACTCGATGTATTCTCGCCGGCTAGAAGGACACATGAGTAACACACACGCGCGCGAAAGTGGCACAACATGGGTTGGCCGGAGGCGGTGTGACGGGGTGACCCGGGAAAACCGGAGGACCTTGTCATGGTTATGAAGGAGACGGGAAGGCGGTGATCAGTTTGTTTTGTCTCTTTCTATCTCAGCGAAAGTCTCCTTCGTCCAAATTGAATTGGATGAAAATGAGCAGCTCCTAGATAACTATGAGAAAGGCATATAAGAGAGATTAGTGGGAAGGAGATAATTGCATGAAAGGAGAAATGTGTGTTAATGGGAAGGAAGGGATTGCGTCCCGATTTTCTACAGGATAGATGTGCATGATAGGAAAGATGGATTGCATTCTGATTTTTTGGAGAGTAAGAAAAAAGAAATGATATCTGGAAACATGGAGGAGATCACGCAAGGGGTGGGGCTGGCGACTTCCTTCGATCCAAGTATTGTGGTTAGTCCACGGCAAATGAAATACATTGAGTGCTCCAACACATTCCTGGTAATATAGAAGGCAAAATATACAAACATCATCCATGCGTCTGTACTAAAGTTAGTATAAAATTGAGTCACTTATTTTGAGATGGAGGGAGTACATAAATAGCAGAAGTGGTCAAATATGGTTTGAATAGCAGAAGCTACAAATGATGTGCATTTACAATAATCACAAAACTTGGATGACACCTACACCTGGCCTGCGTACTGAATTCATGTGATCTATTCTTCTCCTTCTATAAAATCAGAATTGCATCAAAGTATGTGCCTATGTAGTGTATGTAATATGCAATATAATTGTTCGTATAGGGCTGATCTAGCCGTCGACCTATTGAGTGGTTTAGCACATGAACGAGGTAGTGCAAAGCTGGCTCTAGGAGCAGATCGATTGGATGCTGGCAAGGCGTGCACGTATACAACATGCATCTGCCTCGATTGATTCCTACGGTGGTTGGATGCTTACGTACATGAAGAATTGATTGATTCCTACGGTGGCTGGATACTTATGTACATGAAGACTCGATGTATTCTCGCCGGGTAGAAGCACACATGAGTAACACGCGCGCACGCGAAAGTGGCACAACATGGGTTGGCCGGAGGTGGCGTGACGGGGTGACACGGGAAAACTGGAGGACCTTGTCATGGTTCTAAAGGAGACGGGAAGGAGGTGATCAGTTTGTTTCGTCTCTTTCTATCTCAGCGAAAGTCTTCTTCGTCCAAATTGAATTGGATGAAAATGAGCAGGTCCTAGATAACTATGAGAAAGGCATATAAGAGAGATTAGTGGGAAGGAGATAATTGCATGAAAGGAGAAATGTGTGTTAATGGGAAGGAAGGGATTGTGTCCCGATTTTCTACAGGATAGATGTGCATGAAAGGAAAGATGGATTGTGTTCTGATTTTTTGGAGAGTAAGAAAAAAGAAATGAAATCTGGAAACGTGGAGGAGATCGCGCAAGGGGTGGGGCTGGCGACTTCCTTCGGTCGATGGGAGGGGAGGAAACAAACGAACGAACGACGTACGGACTCCTCCATTAGGAGTAGAGATACATCTCAAAAAAGGAAAAGGTATAGCGGTTTGAATAGTAGAAGCTACAAATGATGTGCATTTACAATAATCACAAAACTTGGATGACACCTACACCTGGCCTGCGTATTGAATTCATGTGATCTATTCTTCTCCTTCTATAAAATCAGAATTGCATCAAAGTATGTGCCTATGTAGTATATGTAATATGCAATATAATTGTTCGTATAGGGCTGATCTAGCCGTCGACTTATCGAGTGGTTTAGTACATGAACGAGGTAGTGCAAAGCTGGCTCTAGGAGCAGATCGATTGGATGCTGGCAAGGCGTGCACGTATACAACATGCATCTGCCTCGATTGATTCCTACGGTGGCTAGATGCTTACGTACATGAAGAATTGATTGGTTCCTACGGTGGCTGGATACTTACGTACATGAAGACTCGATGTATTCTCGCCGGCTAGAAGCACACATGAGTAACACACACGCGCGCGTGAAAGTGGCACAACATGGGTTGGCCGGAGGCGGCGTGACGGGGTGACACGGGAAAACCGGGGGACCTTGTCATGGTTCTGAAGGAGACGGGAAGGCGGTGATCAGTTTGTTTCGTCTCTTTCTATCTCAGCGAAAGTCTCCTTCGTCCAAATTGAATTGGATGAAAATGAGCAGGTCCTAGATAACTATGAGAAAGGCATATAAGAGAGATTAGTGGGAAGGACATAATTTCATGAAAGGAGAAATGTGTGTTAATGGGAAGGAAGGGATTGTGTCCCGATTTTCTACAGGATAGATGTGCATGAAAGGAAAGATGGATTGCGTTCTGATTTTTTGGAGAGTAAGAAAAAAGTAATGAAATCTGGAAACGTGGAGGAGATCGTGCAAGGGGTGGGGCTGGCGACTTCCTTCGATCGATGGGAGGGGAGGAAACAAACGAACGAATGACGTACGGACTCCTCCATTAGGAGTAGAGATAATCATCGATTTGGTCTATTTTCTATTATCTTCAGAAGTAGAGTCGATGATGGTTGTCTTCTTTAGCTGCCATGTTGTGGGGTTGTCAATCTCAAGCGGCATGGTGGGTAGGGACACCCTAGACCAGATGGCCAGGGCGACAAGGCAGGTCCAGAAAAGGTGAAAGGAGGACTCGAGGAGGCTCTGCATGCAGAGATGACGAAAATAACCATTTGGCCATTTCCTACACTAAAACCGATCATTGTACTGTAGGAGTTCTTGGTGGATGAGACAACTGAAGATCTCCATCTTTTTTGGCACCCAAGCCTCCCAGAAGATGGACGTGTATGCTACTACTGTTGATCCTTGGAATTGTATGCGGTAGGCCGAGCTCGAGGAGTACTCGTCGAAGCATTCAAGTTTCCACGTTATCGTGTCCGGGCATCCTTGGACGATGCGATGTTTGCCGTCTGGATCTTCATGCAAAGCTTGATGAATTTCGGGGTGAACTCGGAGAGATTTCCATGGCAGAGATCCTAAACCCATGTGTGGTTCCTCAAAGCCGTTGCCACCGTCTTATTCTTTCTTCTTGTTTATTTGAAGAGGTTGGGGAAGCTGCACAGAGGGAGGCGCCGCCCAGGCACAAGCACTGCCAAAATGTGGCTGTGTTGCTGTTTGCGATGGATACCTTGATGGCGGACACGAAGAGTGCCTGGTCAATGGTTTCACGGGAGGGGGGGGGAGGGGGCTCAGTGCCCACCCATGCACACTCGAGATGGCATGAGGAGAGCCAAAGACAACACACACGCAACGCCCGACTGAAGTGACCAAGGTCGTGAATACCAAGCCCTGGCGTGTTAGACCAGAGAGCATACTTGAGCCATCTCACCTTGCAACTGATGCTAGAAAGATCATTGTCACACGCCAGTAGGAAACAACATCACACCTTGTCGATGCCCTTGAATAATTTTTTTCAAGGCACGCAACACCATAAGAGCAAAGGTCGGTATAACTGTAAGCACACAACGAACCAACACATGTCGATCGCAACCAACATGAAGCGACCTTTCCAACCCACAAGTCTATCCCTAATTATGTCTAGTATGAACCACAACTGAACCTGGCAAATTTGTTGTGACAGTGATGGGGAGGCCAAGGTATTTCATGGGGAAACCGACAGTCTGGACCCCAAATATCGCCAACACCTAGGACGTCGTGTGTACTCAAAGTTTATGGCCATCCCCCTTGACGCATATATGAAGCTGAAAATAACCGACCCAAACAGGGTGATTATGTCGGCGTTCTGGGAATGGGGGTACCCAGAATTGCCTGCCTGTGGCCCATGGCGTGGCTCCATCGACGGCTGCTACCTCTTGAGCATTGATACGTCTCCAACGTATCTATAATTTTTTATTTTTCCATGCTATTATATTATCTTTTTTGGATGTTTATGGGCTTTATTACGCACTTTTATATTATTTTTGGGACTAACCTATTAACCCAGAGCCTAGTGCCAGTTTCTGTTTTTCCCTTGTTTCAGTGTTTCGCAGAAAAGGAATATCAAACGGAGTCCAAACGAAATGAAACCTTCGGGAGCGTGATTTTTGGAACGAAAGTGATCCACGAGACTTGGAGTTGAAGTCAAGGAAGCTTCGAGGTGGCCACGAGGCAGGGAGGCGCGCCTGCCCCCTGGGCGTGCCCCCCACCCTCGTGGGCCCCTCGTGGCTCCCCTGACCGACTTCTTTCGCCTATATATCCATATACCCTAAAAACATCGGAGAGCAGAATAGATCGGGAGTTCCACCGCCAGAAGCCTCCGTAGCCACTGAAAACCAATCTAGACCCGTTCTGGCACCCTGCCGGAGGGGGGAATCCCTCTCCGGTGGCCATCTTCATCATCCTGGTGCTCTCCATGAGAGGAGGGAGTAGTTCTCCCTCGGAGCTGAGGGTATGTACCAGTAGCTATGTGTTTGTACTCTCTCTCTCGTGTTCTTGAGGTGGTATGATCTTGATGTATCGCGAGCTTTGTTGTTATAGTTGGATCTTATGATGTTTCTCCCCATCTACTCTCTTGTAATGGATTGAGTTTTCCCCTTAAAGTTATCTTATCGGATTGAGTCTTTAAGGATTTGAGAACACTTGATGTATGTCTTGCACGTGCTTATCTATGGTGACAATGGGATATCATGTGATCCACTTGATGTATGTTTTGGTGATCAACTTGCGAGTTTCGTGACCTCGTGAACTTATGCATAGGGGTTGGCACACGTTTTCGTCTTGAGTCTCCGGTAGAAACTTTGGGGCACTCTTTGAAGTTCTTTGTATTGGTTGAATAGATGAATCTGAGATTGTGTGATGCATATCGTATAATCATACCCACGGATACTTGAGGTGGCATTGGAGTATCTAGGTGATATTAGGTTTTTGGTTGATTTGTGTCTTAAGGTGTTATTCTAGTACGAACTCTATGATGGATCGAACGGAAAGAATAGCTTCATGTTATTTTACTATGGACTCTTGAATAGATCGACCGGAAAGGATAACTTTGAGGTGGTTTCGTACCCTTCCATAATCTCTTCATTTGTTCTCCGCTATTAGTGACTTTGGAGTGACTCTTTGTTGCATGTTGAAGGATAGTTATATGATCCAATTATGTTATTATTGTTGAGAGAACTTGCACTAGTGAAAGTATGAACCCTAGGCCTTGTTTCCTAGCATTGCAATACCGTTTGTGCTCACTTTTATCATTCGTTACCTTGCTATTTTTATATTTTCAGATTACAAAAACCCATATCTACCATCCATATTGCACTTGTATCACCATCTCTTCGCCGAACTAGTGCACCTATACAATTTACCATTGTATTGGGTGTGTTCGGGACACAAGAGATGCTTTGTTATTTGGTTGCAGGGTTGCTTGAGAGAGACCATCTTCATCCTACGCCTCCCACGGATTGATAAACCTTAGGTCATCCACTTGAGGGAAATTTGCTACTGTCCTACAAACCTCTGCACTTGGAGGCCCAACAACGTCTACAAGAAGAAGGTTGTGTAGTAGACATCAAGCATGCATTGGTTTTCCCTTAAAAAGGAAAGGGTGATGCAGCAAAGTAGCGTAAGTATTCCCTCAGTTTTTGAGAACCAAGGTATCAATCCAGCATGAGACTACACGCAAGTCGCCTAGTACCTGCACAAACAATTAAGAACCTCGCAACCAACGTGATAAAGGGATTGTCAATCCCTTCACGGTCACTTACAAAAGTGAGATCTGATAAAGATAATAAGATAAGTATTTTTGATATTTTTGTTGTATAGATTGAAAAATAAAGATTGCAAAATAAAATAAATAGTAAACGAAAATTGTAGATCAAAGACTTATATGATATAAAATAAACCCGGGGGCCATAGATTTGACTAGTGGCTTCTCTCATGATTGCATGTATTATGGTGGGTGAACAAATTACTACCGAGCAATTGATAGAAAAGCGCATAGTTATGAGAATATCTAGGCATGATTATGAAATATAGGCATCACGTCCGTGTTAAGTAGACCGAAACGATTCTGCATCTACTACTATTACTCCACACATCGACCGCTATCCAGCATGCATCTAGAGTATTAAGTTCATAAGAACAGAGTAATGCTTTAGGCAAGATGACATGATGTAGAGGGATAAACTCAAGCAATATGATATAAACCCCATCTTTTTATCCTTGATGGCAACAATACAATATGTGCCTTGCTGCCCCTACTGTCATTGGGAAAGGACACCACAAGATTGAACCCAAAGCTAAGCACTTCTCCCATTGAAAGAAAGATCATTCTAGTAGGCCAAACTAAACTAATAATTCGAAGAGACTTGCAAAGATATCAAATCATGCATATAAGAATTCAGAGAAGAACCAAATATTGTTCATAGATAAACTTGATCATAAATCCACAATTCATCAAATTTCGGCAAACACACTGCAAAAGAATATTACATCGAATAGATCTCCAAGAACATCAAGGAGAACTTTGTATTGAGAACCAAAGAGAGAGAAGAAGCCATCCAACTAATAACTATGGACCCGAAGGTCTGTGGTAAACTACTGACACATCATCGGAGAGGCTATGGTGTTGACGTAGAAGCCCTCCGTGATCGATTCCCCCTCTGGTAGATCGCCGAAAAAGGCCCCCAAATGGGATCTCACGGGTATAGAAGGTTGCAGCGATGGAAAAGTGGTTTCGTGGCTCCTCTGGATGTTTTTAGGGTACAAGAGTATATATAGGCGAAATACGTACGTCGGTGGAGCTATGAGGGGCCCACGAGTGTGGGGGGGGGGCGCCTACCCCCCCCCCCCAGGCGCGTCCTCCTACCTCGTGGCCACCTCATTGCATCTCTGACTTCCACTCCAAGTATCCTGGATTGTGTTTGTTCCAAGAAAGATCCTCACGAAGGTTTCGTTCCGTTTGGATTCTGTTTGATATTCCTTTTCTGCGAAACACTGAAATAGGCAAAAAAACAGAAACTGGCACTGGGCCTCCGGTTAATAGGTTAGTCCCAAAAATAATATAAAAGTGCATATTAAAGCCCATTAAACATCCAAAACAGATAATATAATAGCATGGAACAATCAAAAATTATAGATACGTTGGAGACGTATCAGCATCCCCAAGCTTAATTCCTGCTCGTCCTCGAGTAGGTAAATGATAAAAACAAATTTTTTGATGTGGAATGCTTCCTAACATAATTTTCAATGTAATTTTATTTATTGTGGCATGAATATTCAAATTCGAAAGATTCAAGACAAAAGTTTAATATTGACATAAAAATAATAATACTTCAAGCATACTAACCAAGCAATTATGTCTTCTCAAAATAGCATAGCCAAAGAAAGCTCATCCCTACAAAATCATATGATTCGGCAATGCTTCATTTTCGTCACACAAAATGCTCCCATCATGCACAACCCTGATGACAAGCCAAGCAATTGTTTCATACTTTAGTATTCTCAAACTTTTTCAACTTTCACGCAATACATGAGCACGGGCCATGGACATAGCACTGTAGGTGAAATAGAATATGATGATGGAGGTTGTGTGGAGAAGACAAAAAAAGAGAAAGTCTCACATCGACGCCGCTAATCAACGGGCTATGGAGATGCCCATCAATTGATGTCAATGCGAGGAGTAGGGATTGCCATGCAACGGATGCACTAGAGCTATAAATGTATGAAAGCTCAACAAAAGAAACTAAGTGGGTGTGCATCCAACTTGCTTGCTCACGAATACCTAGGGCATTTTGAGGAAGCCCATTGTTGGAATATACAAGCCAAGTTCTATAATGAAAATTCCCACTAGTATATGAAAGTGACAAAATAAGAGACTTTCTATCATGAAGATCATGGTGCTACTTTGAAGCACAAGTGTGAAAAAAGGATAGTAACATTGTCCCTTCTCTCTTTCTCTCATTTATTTATCTTTTTTTGGGCCTTCTCTTTTTTTGGCCTTTCTCTTTTTTTTCCTCACATGAGACAATGCTCTAATAATGATGATCATCACACTTCTAGTTATTTACAACTCAAAAATTACAACTCGATACTAGAACAAAATATAACTCTATATAAATGCCTCCGGCGGTGTACCGGGATGTGCAATGATTCAAGAGTGACATGTATAAAAAATTATGAGCGGTGGCTTTGCCACAAATACGATGTCAACCACATGATCATGCAAGGAAATATGACAATGATGAAGCATGTCATGATAAACGGAACGGTGGAAAGTTGCATGGCAATATATTTCGGAATGGCTATGGAAATGCCATAATAAGTAGGTATGGTGGCTGTTTTGAGGAAGATATAAGGAGGCTTATGTGTGATAGAGCGTATAATATCATGGGGTTTGGATGCACCGGCCAAGTTTGCACCAACTCTCGAGGTGAGGAAGGGCAATGCACGGTAGCGAAGAGGCTAGCAATGATGGAAGGGTGAGAGTGCGTATAATCCATGGACTCAACATTAGTCATAAAGAACTCACATACTTATTGCAAAAATCTACAAGTCATCAAAAACCAAGCACTATGCTCATGCTCCTAGGGGGATAGATTGGTAGGAAAAGACCATCGCTCGTCCCCGACCGCCACTCATAAGGAGGACAATCAAAGAAACACCTCATGCTTCAAATTTGTTACACAATGGTTACCATACGTGCATGCTACGTGACTTGCAAACCTCAACACAAGTATTTTTTAAATTTACAAATACTCAACTAGCATGACTCTAATATCATCATCTTCATATCTCAAAACAATCTTCAAGTATCAAACTTCTCATAGTATTCAATGCACTCTTATGAAAGTTTTTATTATACCCATCTTGGATGCCTATCATATTAGGACTAATTTCATAACCAAAGCAAATTACCATGCCGTTCTAAAAGACTCTCAAAATAATATAAATGAAGCATGAGAGATCAATAATTTCTATAAAATAAAACCACCACCGTGCTCTAAAAAGATATAAGTGAAGCACTAGAGCAAAATTATCTAGCTCAAAAGATATAAGTGAAGCACATAGAGTATTCTAATAAATTCCAATTCATGTGTGTCTCTACCAAAAGGTGTGTACAACAAAGATGATTCTGGTAAACTAATCAAAGACTCAAATCATACAAGACGCTCCAAGCAAAACACATATCATGTGGTGAATAAAAATATAGCCTCAAGTAAAGTTACCGATAGACGAAGATGAAAGAGGAGATGCCTTCCGGGGCATCCCCAAGCTTAGGCTTTTGGTTGTCCTTGAATTTTAACTTGGGGTGACTTGGGAATCCCCAAGCTTATGCTCTTGACACTCCTTGTTCCAAAATCCATCAAATCTTTACCCAAAAACTTGAAAACTTCACAACACAAAACTCAACAGAAAATCTCATGAGGTCCGTTAGTATAAGAAAACAAACCACCACTTTAATGTACTGTAATGAACTCATTATTTATTTATATTGGTGTTAAACCTACTGTATTCCAACTTCTCTATGGTTAATACCCCTGGATACTAGCCATAGATTCATCTACTATCTACTACCACTATAAAAAGAAGAGAGGGGCAGATCCAAACAATCACAACCATCCGTCATCAAGATCTAATGGTTCTTAATCCTTTGATGTTTAACAGGACAAGCCACGCTTAAGCCACTAACCCTGCCCACCCTTTTGAGAGAAAAAAACCGCTGGGCACAACTCCCCGCACGACCTCTCGCATGCTCCTCCTCCTGCCTCCCGCGCCGGCCGCATGCCTTCCCTCCCTCGCCGGCCTGCCTCCGGTGCCGCCCGCCTCCCCTCCCGCGCCGGCTGCACGCCTCCCCTACCTTGCCGGCCTGCCTTCCCCGCCGGCCGCCTCCCCAACCGCGTCGGCCGCACGCCTCCCCTACCTCGCCGGCCCCCGCCTCCCGCGCTGGTTCGACCGCCGCCGCCGCCAGTCCTCATGCAACCGTGAGCAGCCCCCCACCCCCCGTCGGTCCTCCTCTACTGCCCCAAGCAGTTGCGGAGCTTGAATGGAAAAGCTGGGTGGGCCAGACTAAAAGGAGAGCACGATTTTTTTTTGAAATTCTGAAAGCTTTTTGATTCTTCGTGCTTCTAAAAATTGTGATGACATTATCGTGGTGGTTGTTTTTTCAATTCGAGTAATGGAAACATGATCTTTCTCAATTTGAGTTATGTCATTCCTTTTCCTGTTAAAAACCATATCAATTCTTCTCTTGAGTCTGATTTTCTTTGCCCATTACTACCTACGTTGCAATTTGTATAAGATGAGGACTGCATTATGTGGCAAAGATCATGTTGCTTTTTTAATAGCATGTTTAACAACCTGCATCTTATTCCGACTATGCAAATAACTCAAATTGTACGTGTTGCCAAAGAT
Organism: Triticum urartu; assembly: GCF_003073215.2. Classification (NCBI taxonomy): domain Eukaryota; kingdom Viridiplantae; phylum Streptophyta; class Magnoliopsida; order Poales; family Poaceae; genus Triticum; species Triticum urartu. Next base: position 230,364,135 of record NC_053028.1, read on the forward strand.
CAAGTTCATTTTTTCAGTTCATTGCATGTCATGTAGACTCAAATCAGGGCTGCATTTTGCACCAACAAACATGCATAAGATGTACTCAACTGAAAAAAAGAACAGGCTAATTTGGGGGAAAGATAGTAGTGTACGTGCTGCTGTGTATGTGCAGCTATGCAGTGGGCACTTGCGCCAGCAGTGGTTTGAGCTGGAGAAAGGACGGGGGGATGAGCTGCCTGCCTGAGAGGAGATCGCCTGGTTAATAGGCTCTGCAGGTGGGTTGTGCTGGGAACATGCATAGGTAAAAAACTGTCATATTCTTGGGCGGGCCATGGCCCGGTCTGGCCCCAACAAAGCTCCGCCCCTGGCCCAAGAACACCGCGGCCCACCGATCTGCCTATTGCTGTCGAGTATATGATCCAATTTATGTTCCATACACAATATAATTTGATGTTTGTGGCTATGATTGTACGCATTATGTTTGTAGCTGTAATAGACAGTGGTGAAGATCGGTCAATTTTGCAGCAAAAGTATATTTCTAGACGAATATTCAAGGCGGTGTTGTGGTTGCATTCGTATACTACTATTTTCCAAAATGTTTTTGTGACAATGAAAGGATTGAACATCAATCATGATCAACTTTAACCTTATTTACACTTTGTTTGGTGACTACAGTACAGATTCACGCGACCGTGCAATGCTGGATAGCTTACACGTTTAATCATAATTGTTCTGCTCAATTGCGACACTTTGTATCTCTCGGACTCTATTTGAAACATGCTTCTTTCTAAAACCCTATCAAGGTAAAGACATTCTTCTTTTTTTCGAGAAAATGCAAAGGGCTTTTGCATTTCATTGCATTGAAAAGATGGAGTTTTGATACAATCCTCCTAGGAGGTTAGATACAAGTTAGTGCACGTCCCAGGTGGGCGGCAGAATGACGCGTAGGCCGTGGGCGCCCGCTCTTGCCCACTGCTTGGCTTCCTCTTTGATCTTCGAGATCAGGGCCTAAACCAGGGGCTAGGCGCCCTCAAAGATGCATTCGTTGCGCTGTTTCCAGATCATCCATGGTGTCAACAGAGCAATGGAGGCTAGGCCCTTACGCATCAGTGTTGGCGTGTTTTGCCTTTCCTGCAGCCACCAGTCCATCAATGAATCTTCGTGGCTTGGCCCTGCAGTGGTCATCCGTAGCCAGGACAGGATTTCATGCCAAGTCTGCCTGGCGAAGGGGCACTCCAAGAGGAGGTGGCGCATCGTCTCAGGAGCCTGGTCGCAGAGTGGGCATCTTGGCTGATGCTGGAGACCGCGTCGAGCCAAGCGGTCGGCCGTCCATCACCGGTCTTGGCTGGCCAACCAGTGAAAAAACTTCACTCTTGGCGGCACCCAATTCTTCCATATGAGCTTCCACGAGAAGCAAGTCATGGATCCCTGGAAGGTGGCAAGATAGCATGAGCTAGCAGAGTATATACCGGAGGCCGTCCATCTCCAAACTAGCTGATCAGGGGTGTTCGAGAGCGTGATATGCTCGATCGCCAGCTAGACTTGAAGGTACTGGCCAATCTCGTGTATGCCCAAGGTCCCATGAATGTCCCTGGCCCAGCTATGGCCTTGCAGTCCTTCAGCGATGGTCCGGATTTTGCGCCGGTGTTTGGGTATGCACTTGTAAAGTGTCGGGGCGATCTCGCAAATGGATTGCCCATTTATCCAGCGGTCTTCCCAGAAATATGCCGTTGTTCCGTTTCCGAGGGTCATCGTGGTGGACGCGAAGAAGAGTGCTCGCTCCTCGGCAGAGAATTGTAGGTCCAGGCCATTCCAGGCGCGCTCATGGTCAGTGCGCGAGAACCATAGCCATCGTAGCCGTAGAGCAAGGCCAGCGCACTCCAGGTCCTGGACACCCAGGCCTCCGTACGATATGGGGCGGCAAACGCGGCGCCAGTTGACATGGCAGTGGCCTCCATTGGCGGCGGCGCGGCCGGCCCACAAGAAGCCGCGCTCAATCTTCTCAATTTGACGAAGCGTCTTCTTAGGCGGCGCATAGGCGAGTAGTTGATGCACGGGGATGGCGCTTAGCATAGACTTCACCAGCGCAAGCCGCCCAGGCTTGTTCATCAGGTTGGCCTTCCAAGAGGGGAGCCGGCCAGCAATCCCATCAACTAGGGGCTGCAGTTGGTCGGCCTACCGTGAGGGGGATCCCAAGGTAGGTGATCGGCAAGTTGACGATGGGGCAGCCTAGGTGCGCAAGATCTGCTGTCGCCTCGTCTGTGTCACAGTGCAGCAGCGAGGCAGAGCTCTTGGCATAGTTCACCCTTAGGTCGGAAGCGCGGCCGAAGAGCGTCAGGACCTCCCGCACGGCAATGATGTCGCTAGGTGAGCAGTGGCAGAATAGCACCACATCGTCTGCGTACAGCGACATAGTGGGAATGGATCGCCTCGGGTGTAGCCGTGCCATGACTCCCATGTCAATAGCGCGCTTGATGAGCCTGCCCAAGATGTCAACGGCAAGCACAAATAGCTGTGGTGACACAGGATTGTTGGAAATATGCCCTAGAGGCAATAATAAAAGGATTATTATTATATTTGCTTGTTCATGATAATTGTCTTTTATTCATGCTATAATTGTGTTATCCGGAAATCGTAATACATGTGTGAATACATAGACACCAACATGTCCCTAGTAAGCCTCTAGTTGACTAGCTCGTTGATCAATAGATAGTCATGGTTTCCTGATTATGGACATTGGATGTCATTGATAACGAGATCACATCATTAGGAGAATGATGTGATGGACAAGACCCAATCCTAAACTTAGCACAAGATCGTATAGTTCGTTTGCTAGAGTTTTTCCAATGTCAAGTATCTTTTCCTTAGACCATGAGATCGTGTAACTCCCGGATGCCGTAGGAGTGATTTGGGTGTACCAAACGTCACAACGTAACTGGGTGACTATAAAGGTATACTACGGGTATCTCCGAAAGTGTCTGTTGGGTTGACACGGATCAAGACTGGGATTTGTCACTCCATACAACGGAGAGGTATCTCTGGGCCCACTCGGTAATGCATCATCATAATGAGCTCAAAGTGACCAAGTGTCTGGTCACGGGATCATGCATTACGGTACAAGTAAAGTGACTTGCCGGTAACGAGATTGAACGAGGTATTGGGATACCGACGATCAAATCTCGGGCAAGTAACGTACCAATTGACAAAGGGAATTGTATACGGGGTTGCGTGAATCCTTGACATCGTGGTTCATCCGATGAGATCATCGAGGAGCATGTGGGAGCCAACATGGGTATCCAGATCCCGCTGTTGGTTATTGACCGGAGAGCCGTCTCGGTCATGTCTACATGTCTCCCGAACCCGTAGGGTCTACACACTTAAGGTTCGGTGATGCTAGGGTTGTAGAGATATGTATATGCAGTAACCCGAAAGTTGTTCGGAGTCCCGGATGAGATCCCAGACGTCACGAGGAGTTCCGGAATGGTCCGGAGGTAAAGAATTATAAATAGGAAGTGCTATTTCGGCCATCGGGACAAGTTTCGGGGTCACCGGTATTGTACTGGGACCACCGGAAGGGTCCCGGGGGTCCACCGGGTGGGGCCACCTATCCCGGAGGGCCCCATGGGCTGAAGTGGGAGGGGAACCAGTCCCTAGTGGGCTGGTGCGCCCCCCTTGGGCCTTCCCCCTACGCCTAGGGTTGGGAACCCTAGGGTGGGGGGGCGCCCCACTTGCCTTGGGGGGCACTCCACCCCCCCTTGGCCGCCGCCCCCTTGGGAGATTGGATCTCCAGGGCCGGCGCCCCCCCTGGGGACCCTATATATAGAGGGGGGAGGGAGGGCAGCCGCACCCATGCCCCTGGCGCCTCCCTCTCCCCTCCAACACCTCCTCCTCCTCCGTAGAGAACGGCGAAGCCCTGCTGCGGTGACTGCTGCATCCACCACCACGCCATCGTGCTGCTGGATCTTCATCAACCTCTCCTTCCCCCTTGCTGGATCAAGAAGGAGGAGACGTCACGCTGACCGTACGTGTGTTGAACACGGAGGTGCCGTCCGTTCGGCGCTAGGATCTCCGGTGATTTGGATCACGTCGAGTACGACTTCCTCATCCCCGTTCTTTGAACGCTTCCGCGCGTGATCTACAAAGGTATGTAGATCAAATCCGATCACTCGTTGCTAGATGAACTCATAGATGGATCTTGGTGAAACCGTAGGAAAATTTTTGTTTTCTGCAACGTTCCCCAACAGTGGTATTAGAGCTAGGTCTATGCGTAGTTCTCTTTGCACGAGTAGAACACAATTTGTTGTAGGCATAGATGTTGTCAACTTTCTTGCCGCTACTAGTCTTATCTTGCTTCAGCAGTATTGTGGGATGAAGTGGCCCGGACCAACCTTTGAGCATGAACATTGTATCAGGATCTCATTTAATTCGAGATGGCTACTCATTTAAATCCGAGAATAATGGTTGTTCTATTTATATGAGAGATATGTTTTATGGTCATGCTTCGATGGTGAATGGTTTATTCTTAATGAATCTCAAGCGTAATGCTACACATATTCATAGTGTGAGTACCAAAATATGTAAGGTTGATAATGATAGTCCCACATACTTGTGGCACTGCCGCCTTGGTCACATAGGTGTCAAACGCATGAAGAAGCTCCATGCAGATTGACTTTTAGAGTCTCTTGATTACGAATCATTTGACACATGCGAACCATGCCTCATGGGTAAAATGACCAAGACTCCGTTCTCAGGAACAATGGAGCGAGCAACCAACTTATTGGAAATCAGACATACTGATGTGTGCGGTCCAATGAGTGTTGAGGCTCGCGGTGGCTATCGTTATGTTCTCACCCTCACTGATGACTTGAGTAGATATGGGTATATCTATTTAATGAAACACAAGTCTGAGACCTTTGAAAAGTTCAAGGAATTTCAGAGTGAGGTTGAAAATCAACGTGACAGGAAAATCAAGTTCCTGCGATCAGATCGTGGAGGAGAATACTTGAGTCACGAATTTGGCACACACTTAAGAAAATGTGGAATAGTTTCACAACTCACGCCGCCTGGAACACCTCAGCGTAATGGTGTGTCCGAACGTCGTAATCGCACTCTGTTAGATATGGTGCGATCTATGATGTCTCTTACCGATTTACCGCTATCTTTTTGGGGCTATGCTTTAGAGACTGCCGCATTCACTTTAAATAGGGCTCCGTCGAAATCCGTTGAGACGACATCGTATGAATTATGGTTTGGGAAGAAACCTAAGCTATCGTTTCTAAAAGTTTGGGGATGCGATGCTTATGTCAAGAAACTTCAACCTGAAAAGCTCGAACCCAAGTCGGAAAAATGCGTCTTCATAGGATACCCTAAAGAAACTATTGGGTATACCTTCTACCTCAGATCTGAAGGCAAGATCTTTGTTGCCAAGAATGGATCCTTTCTAGAGAAGGAGTTTCTCTCGAAAGAAGTAAGTGGGAGGAAAGTAGAACGTGATGAAGTATTACCTCTTGAACCGGAAAGTGGCGCAACTCAAGAAAATGTTCCTAAGGTGCCTGCACCGACTAGAGAGGAGGTTAATAATGATGATCAAGATACTTCTGATCAAGCTCCTACTGAAATTCGTAGGTCCACAAGGACACGTTCCGCACCAGAGTGGTACGACAACCCTGTCTTGGAAATCATGTTGTTAGACAACGGTGAACCTTCGAACTATGAAGAAGCGATGGCGGGCCCGGATTCCGACAAATGGCTGGAAGCCATGAAATCCGAGATAGGATCCATGTATGAAAACGAAGTATGGACTTTGACTGACTTGCCCGTTGAGCGGCGAGCCATAGAAAATAAATGGATCTTTAAGAAGAAGACATACGCGGATGGTAATGTGACCATCTATAAAGCTCGGCTTGTCGCTAAGGGTTATCGACAAGTTCAAGGGGTTGACTACGATGAGACTTTCTCACCGGTAGCGAAGCTGAAGTCCGTCCGAATCATGTTAGCAATTGCCGCATTCTATGATTATGAGATATGGCAAATGGACGTCAAAACGGCATTCCTTAATGGTTTCCTTAAGGAAGAATTGTATATGATGCAGCCAGAAGGTTTTGTCGATCCTAAGAATGCTGACAAGGTGTGCAAGCTCCAACGCTCGATTTATGGGCTGGTGCAAGCATCTCGGAGTTAGAACATTCGCTTTGATGAGATGATCAAAGCGTTTGGGTTTATGCAGACTTATGGAGAAGCCTGCGTTTACAAGAAAGTGAGTGGGAGCTCTGTAGCATTTCTCATATTATATGTAGATGACATACTTTTGATGGGAAATGATATAGAGCTTTTGGACAGCATTAAGGCCTACTTGAATAAGAGTTTTTCAATGAAGGACCTTGGAGAAGCTGCTTATATATTAGGCATCAAGATCTATAGAGATAGATCAAGACGCCTCATAGGTCTTTCACAAAGCACATACCTTGATAAGATATTGAAGAAGTTCAATATGGATCAGTCTAAGAAGGGGTTCTTGCCTGTGTTGCAAGGTGTGAGATTGAGCTCAGCTCAATGTCTGATCACGACAGAAGATATAGAAGAGATGAGTGGCATTCCCTATGCCTCAGCCATAGGTTCTATTATGTATGCCATGCTGTGTACCAGACCCGATGTAAACCTTGCCGTAAGTTTGGTAGGTAGGTACCAAAGTAAACCCGGCAAGGAACACTGGACAGCGGTCAAGAATATCCTGAAGTACCTGAAAAGGACTAAGGAAATGTTTCTCGTTTATGGAGGTGACGAAGAGCTCGCGTAAAGGGTTACGTCGACGCTGGCTTCGACATAGATCTGGATGACTATAAGTCACAAATCGGATACGTGTGTATTTTGAATGGTGGGGCAGTAAGCTGGTGCAGTTGCAAGCAGAGTGTCGTGGCGGGATCTACATGTGAAGCGGAGTACATGGCAGCCTCGGAGGCAGCGCATGAAGCAATTTGGGTGAAGGAGTTCATCACCGACCTAGGAGTCATACCCAATGCGTCGGGGCCGATCAAACTCTTCTGTGACAACACTGGAGCTGTTGCACTTGCCAAGGAGCCCAGGTTTCACAAGAAGACAAGGCACATCAAGCGTCGCTTCAACTCCATTCGTGAAAATGTTCAAGATGGAGACATAGATATTTGTAAAGTGCATACGGACCTGAATGTAGCAGATCCGTTGACTAAACCTCTCCCTAGAGCAAAACATGATCAACACCAGAATTCCATGGGTGTTCGATTCATCACAATGTAACTAGATTATTGACTCTAGTGCAAGTGGGAGACTGTTGGAAATATGCCCTAGAGGCAATAATAAAAGGATTATTATTATATTTCCTTGTTCATGATAATTGTCTTTTATTCATGCTATAATTGTGTTATCCGGAAATCGTAATACATGTGTGAATACATAGACACCAACATGTCCCTAGTAAGCCTCTAGTTGACTAGCTCGTTGATCAATAGATAGTCATGGTTTCCTGATTATGGACATTGGATGTCATTGATAACGAGATCACATCATTAGGAGAATGATGTGATGGACAAGACCCAATCCTAAACTTAGCACAAGATCGTATAGTTCGTTTGCTAGAGTTTTTCCAATGTCAAGTATCTTTTCCTTAGACCATGAGATCGTGTAACTCCCGGATATCGTAGGGAGTGCTTTGGCTTGTACCAAACGTCGCAACGTAACTGGGTGACTATAAAGGTATACTACGGGTATCTCCGAAAGTGTCTGTTGGGTTGACACGGATCAAGACTGGGATTTGTCACTCCGTATAACGGAGAGGTATCTCTGGGCCCACTCGGTAATGCATCATCATAATGAGCTCAAAGTGACCAAGTGTCTGGTCACGGGATCATGCATTATGGTACGAGTAAAGTGACTTGCCGGTAACGAGATTGAACGAGGTATTGGGATACCGACGATCGAATCTCGGGCAAGTAACGTACCAATTGACAAAGGGAATTGTATACGGGGTTGCGTGAATCCTCGACATCGTGGTTCATCCGATGAGATCATCGAGGAGCATGTGGGAGCCAACATGGGTATCCAGATCCCGCTGTTGGTTATTGACCGGAGAGCCGTCTCGGTCATGTCTACATGTCTCCCGAACCCGTAGGGTCTACACACTTAAGGTTCGGTGACGCTAGGGTTGTAGAGATATGTATATGCAGTAACCCGAAAGTTGTTCGGAGTCCCGGGTGAGATCCCGGACGTCACGAGGAGTTCCGGAATGGTCCGGAGGTAAAGAATTATATATAGGAAGTGCTATTTCGGCCATCGGGACAAGTTTCGGGGTCACCGGTATTGTACCGGGACCACCAGAAGGGTCCCGGGGATCCACCGGGTGGGGCCACCTATCCCGGAGGGCCCCATGGGCTGAAGTGGGAGGGGAACCAGCCCCTAGTGGGCTGGTGCGCCCCCCTTGGGCCTTCCCCCTGCGCCTAGGGTTGGGAACCCTAGGGTGGGGGGCGCCCCACTTGCCTTGGGGGGCACTCCACCCCCCCTTGGCCGCCGCCCCCTTGGGAGATTGGATCTCCAGGGCCGGCGCCCCCCTGGGGACCCTATATATAGAGGGGGGGAGGGAGGGCAGCCGCACCCATGCCCCTGGCGCCTCCCTCTCTCCTCCAACACCTCCTCCTCCTCCGTAGAGAACGACGAAGCCCTGCTGCGGTGACTGCTGCATCCACCACCACGCCGTCGTGCTGCTGGATCTTCATCAACCTCTCCTTCCCCCTTGCTGGATCAAGAAGGAGGAGACATCACGCTGACCGTACGTGTGTTGAACGCGGAGGTGCCGTCCTTTCGGCGCTAGGATCTCCGGTGATTTGGATCACGTCGAGTACGACTTCCTCATCCTCGTTCTTTGAACGCTTCCGCGCGTGATCTACAAAGGTATGTAGATGCAATCCGATCACTCGTTGCTAGATGAACTCATAGATGGATCTTGGTGAAACCGTAGGAAAATTTTTGTTTTCTGCAACGTTCCCCAACAAGGATCACCCTGCCGGAGCCCCTTGCGGTGCCAGATAGGAGGCCCTGGCTCACCGTTCATCAGTATGCGTGTGCTTGCCGAAGATAGGAGGATGGCGATCCACTCCATAAATATATTTCCGAAGCCATATTGGCGCAGGGTCTCCATGAGGAAGGGCCAGGCCAGGGAGTCGAAGGCCCGCGCAAGGTCAAGCTTGAGCAAGACTCGAGGGGCACCCAACTGGTGGAGAAGCCGGGCCGATTGCTTGACTAGAATGAAGTTGTCGTGGAGGCTCCTACCGGCGATGAACGCATTTTGGCTCCGACTCACAAAGTTGTCCAGCTTCGGGGCAAGTCATAGGGACAACACTTTGGCGAAGATCTTTGCCACTAGGTGAATAAGACTTATAGGCCGGTAGTCATTCAGTGTGGTCGCGTCCGCGCGCTTCGGCAGCATGGTGATCAGCGCTTGGTTGAGTTTGCTGAAGCCGCGGCCCCTCATCTCATAGAGCTGCTAGAAGACATCCACAAAGTCTTGGCGTACCGTGGTCCAGCAGGCTCGCACGAACTCAGCAGTGAACCCGTCCGGTCCGGGTGCCTTGCGCGCCGGAAGCCGCTTGATCGCCTCCCAGATCTCTGCAGCGCTAAAGGGAGCATCAAGGTCTGCCAGGTCAGATGGCGTGATCAGCTCCGATAGGTCTAGCGTGCATTCACGGTCAACTGCGGTGCCCAGCAGTGCATCATAATGTGTGAATGCCACTTCTGCCATGTGCTCAAGATCGGTGACCACCTGGCCGTTCACGGTCAGGCTGAAAATCCTATTCTTCTGCCGCCTGAAGGAACATTGCCGGTGGAAGAAGGCTGTACTGGCATCACCATCTTTCAGAGTGGCTATCTGTGCGCGCTGCCGGGCAAATGTGCGCTCCATGGACGCAAGGCCAAGATAGCCGATCTTGAGCTGTTTGCGTAGCCAGTCCTCATGTGGCGTCAACTGCCGGTCTTCCCGAGCTTTGTCAAAGCGCGAAATGAGTTCACGCGAGATTGCCATCTTATGTTTAATGTTACCAATCGATCGTGAGCTCGAGCTTGTCAACTTGCGTGCTGTAGCCTGCAAGCGAAGCATCAGCCGGCGAAAGGGGTCAATGTCATGCACAGACCTCCAAGCCGTGTCCACCGTCGCGTGGAAGCCGTCCATGCGCAACCACAAGTCCTTGAAATGAAAACGCTGAAGGGCAGCCGGGACCGGGGCATAGTCCAGAAACAGCGGGCTATGGTCCGAGATCACAGAAGCGAGGCAGCGAAGGTTGCAAGCAGCATGGGCTTCCTCCCAGTCATAAGTGCAGAGCACTCTGTCTAGATGCACAAGTGTTGGGGGGGACTGCTCGTTCGACCAGGTATACCGGCGGCCATTGAGATAGACCTCTTTCAACACAAGATCATTGATCAGCCTCCGAAATCTGCCCATCATACGCCTATGAAGGTTGCCATTGTTCTTGTCTTCATCGCGGAAGATTAGATTGAAATCCCCGCACAGCATCCAGGGTCCCTGGCACGCGCTCCGTATGTCATGCAACTCATGGAGGAATGCGATTTTTCCGTGTCTTCCTGCGGTCCGTAAACCACCATCAACCACCAAGGGGCAACAGAACCAGCGGAAACCTTGGCGGTGATCGCGTTCGTGGAGAACTCTGGGTCCGTGATGCTCACGGCCCTGCTCCTCCAGGCGAGGAGGATGCCACCTCTCGTACCAATCGCTGGCAGGTACACGTAGCCATCGAACTCCGAACCAAGTGTGTCCAGGATCACCGAGGAGCAAATCATGGCCATTTTTGTCTCCTGGAGACAAACAATGGTCGCATCGGTGGAGGCCAGTAGGGACCGAACGGCAAATCTCCGTGCGCGGGTGTTAAGGCCATGAACATTCCAAACGACAATCTTAAGGCCGTGATCCATATGCAACAAGATCGACGGTAGGAGAGTGCCACTCAACAAGGTCTAAGTCTCGCAAGCATCGACGCTGCGCGTGGAGACGATTGGCGGAGGGGCCACGTCGGGAGGGAGCTCGCGGTCGAAAAGCGCGGCAATGGCCGAGAGGACGGCGAGCGGGATGGGCGCGGCGAAGATGCCGTCGTAAGTCTTCATCTCTGCTGCGCTGATCCGATGGTCTGTGCCCACGATCCCAAGGGTGCGGAGGATATTAACTTGTGCCCGACGTTCAGCAGTTGGCGGCACTGTCGTGGGCGAGCGTGCTGCGGAGGCTGATCGTCCTCGACGAGGGGTGAAGTTCAGAGGCCGCCGCGGCCTTTTACCAGGCGCAGGCAGGGCGGCTCCGATATGCTTTGTTGCAGCAGCCAAGAAGTCGCCAAGCGTCCATGTCCTGTCAGCGACTCGAGCTGTGGAGCGGCGTAGGGCAACAGGTGGAGATGCGAACCAGCCAGCAGAAGCATGCAGGGAGGCGTGGTTGGGCGTCGTCTCTTGCGCATCCCTGTTTGGCCCAGCCATGGGCGGCACGAGCTGCTGCGATGGCCCAGCGCGCGCTGGGGTGGGCGTGGGCGTCATGGGCCACTGTAGCAGAGTGAAGGGCTGTGGGGGCAGCGGCCTTGGCCCATAATTGACAACTAGACGGTGGTTGTTGGCGGGGGCATCGTGGTGTGTTGGCGCCGGGTTCGAATCATGCGCGCCCGCGCCAGCCGTGGTCGCCACGGTCGTGGGGGACCAGGCAGCAGAAGCCTCCAAACCAGCGGCAGGCGCTGATGTTTGGGTATCGTCGCTTTGTCCCGACAAGATATCGACTTTGTCTGCGGGAGAGGAGGTGGGGGCGGGTGGCTGGGAGTCTGGCACTTCACTGACAGAGGCAAAAGCATCTGGATCCCGAGAGGGGCTGTGGCAAGCCAAGCCAGAGCTGCACCCAACAGTAGCGGTCTCACGCACGCCAGGCGACGCGGAGTCCAAGCCACAGGATGAGTCTGGTGTGTTCTCCACCAATGGTAGGCTGGCAGCACGTGGGACCAACGAGGGAGGGGGCCCAGCCGGGTCCATGTCTGCAGTTGCAGTGGCACGGTCAGTAGGGCCTTCCTCCACGTCTGCGGCAGCATCAGCTTTGTCGGCAGGCCCGCTCTCCAAACATAGCCTTTCTTTCCTTCCCGCTTTTCCTTTTCTGGCACGATGATGAGGTCGACGAGTCCCACGCATGCAAGGCCAAGGTAGCATCTCCTTTTCCGGCGCACGTACGGGCGGTGGCGCATCCTCCCAGGAGGAGGTGGAGACGTCATCGGCCCGCGCGGAGCGGCAGTCAGCACGCCAGCCAGTGGAGTCAACCGCCATGCCGTCGGCGCGTCCAGAGGGCTGCGCGTCGGAGCGGCGGCGCTTGCGGCCACGGCGTCGCTGGCGTCCAGGGTCAGGGCGAGGGCCAGGACCGGGAGCATGCCCAGGGGGAGCACCGTCGTTGCCATCTCCGCCTTGAGCCGCTCCGGGGGCGTCGCGAGCCTAAGCGCGGTCAACCTCGGAACGCACGACGGCGATGGAGATGGGGTACGTGAGGGTGCAGACAGTCGGGGCAGAGGAGCTGGAGCGGGCCGGGATTTTCTCGACAATTTCGAGGGTGGTGGCGCGTCGGATGCTAGCAGCGTCGTGGGTACGTCCAGCTAGCCGGAAGGTGGTGAGGTCGGCACGGGAGCGTGTCTGCGGGTGGAGGCGCTCAATCCAGACGCTCCGCCCCAAGATGTGCTCGGCCGTGGCCAAGTGCCAGGCCTGGGCAGGGATGCCGCGGAGCTCAAGCTCAACGCGGTATTCGAACCCACCGCAGCCGGCATGAGCTAGCTTGCACCACGGGCGGAGCGACAGGGCAAAACACGGGCAGCTAATGAAGTGGTCACCGCGCATGCGGTCCATGGAAGCTCTAGAGCCGAAGATGACGAGGAAATCCTCAGGGCGGTGTGTGTGGACAGTGAAGTCGCCTTCCTGGAACTCGAATGTGCTGCAAAGCAGCTAGAAGACGTCACCGGAGGACACCCGGGGCCTGTTGCCCATGATTGTGGCCACCATCGCACGGGAGAGCACCCCCTCCGCCTCTTCCATCTCGACGGAGCGCGCAATGATGACCCGCGCCGGCTCGGCAGCGGTCGCTTGCGGCGCCGGAGCAGGGGGTGGGGGTGGTGGCGTAGGGCGGGGAGGGCTGAGGGCGACCGGAGGAGTGCGGCCAAGACGTCGATGGTAGTCAGCGTAGCCGCGGGAGTCGTGTCCGGAGATGAGGCAGCACCTGCATCGGATGTCGTTGGTGCAGTCACGAACTCGATGACGGTGGTCGAGGCAGCGGAAGCAGAGTCCGGCCACCTCCTCCGGCGACGGGCTGCGTTGCCGCTGCGGGGTGGGGCTTGGCATCCGGGCGCGGCGTGGACGGCGGTGATTCCTGCGACGCGGCTGCCGGAACCCGTTGTCGTCGACCACGGCCTCGCCTGAAACACGATGCACCTCCGAGCGGGGGCCGAGGCAGGCAACCGGGCGCCCGCCGGCGCGGCGGCAGGGGCAGGCAGCGCCGGGGCAGCGGCCCGAGGCGCCAGCGGCGCGCGGACGACGTCGCTATAGGAGCGTGCGGAGGATTCCCCCTCCGAGTCGAACCAGCGCCCGTCCCCGAGGAGACACGCTCGCCAAAGAAGGAGCGGGCGTCCAAGGCGGCCATGGGGGAGGGGATGAGGTGGGGAAGGGGGGGCTACGGGGGAGGGCCACCGGCGGGGAGTCGACGGCAGCGAGGCTGGTGGTAGGCGGGCTCAGGCTAGGCTAGAGGCGAGGGGGCGGAGCGGAAGCGGAGCTATCGATCTTTTCTGACCCACTCCAGAAAAGACAATCTCTGAAACAACAGACGCTATCACTGCACTGAGGATCACCATCAAGACATTCTTCTTTGTCTTTCACTGATTCAAGTAGCAGGGAAAAACCGAGACGGCACCCCCTGAACTCATGGGCATATGCATCCACTTTTCAAAAAATGCATTTTAAGCACATTTTAAAATGTCAAAAATTCAAAAGAAAATATCACGCATACATGTTCGCGAATATATGTACGCGGCACAAAGTTTTGTGAAAAAATGTCTTTTCGTTTTGTCTCCACAAAAAAGACAAATTTCAGTGTTTCTAAATAGTGTTCCACGACATAAATTTTTGTCTTTTTTACACAGGCCGCAAAAAAGTTATTTATTCGTGAAACTTTATGCACGCACATAGAACATGAAGACATACCCGTGCAACTTTTTTCAGATTTTTTTAGCATTTAGAAATATGTTTTTTAAAGTAGGTTCATATGTACCCGGATTCATCCGTGCACTTCTCGGAAAAACCCTCTTACTCTTTACACAGATTTGCTATATATGGGAACCAGGTGGAAGTATCCTCCACATATTATGATATTAGGGTAACAAAAGTAGCGCCCTTCTATTTCCACTCTTACTCAGACTATCCTATTGCACGAAAACTAATTTACCATTTTGAATATTTGGTATGCTATGTAAAATAGGAAGCAGATCGCCACGTACTCTTGTTTTCTATTCGAAATCCTATCAGAAAGAAGCTCTCTTCTCGATGAAGGAAAAACATCCTTGCTTGAGTGCCTATATTGTTGCATATAATATGTGATTTTTTGTGTTATTTGTGTGATCTTAAAAGAATTTGTATGGTCAGGGCTAATTACTTTTTTTAACTTTTCAGCAGGGAACGTGGACGCACGCGGGGTGGCCGTCAGCGAACAACGTCGTGCGTGAGTGCGCAGAAGCGCGGTGGCGCAGAGCCCTCTGCCGCCAGCATACTGCTGGTCGGTGCTCTCCTGCCCCAGTCTTCTTACTGAATTTCAAAATGCCAGCACTTCAGATTTTGTTGGTTCATTGCAAACAGATTTAAGTGGACACATGATCTGTTCTGTCACATGCTTCTCATATTAGTGAAAATGAAAATGTTTAAGGAAATCTGGAGGTGCGCATCATAACATATATCTAATGATTCCGAAGTTTGACAATTTCTAAAAAAATGGAGTGATACATGCATATAGTTGTAATTCTGTTGCTATGCCATCAACCTGTCAATTTATCCACGATTTGTAATGTTCATATTGCACAATAGTTCTTTATAGGTATAAAATAACTGTAACTTTCTTGTATAGACTATCTGTAGTTGGCATAGGTTTTTCTTCAATTGCGTTCAGTACTGTAACTTTTCGGGTATAAACTAATATATAGTTGGCATCGCTCTTTCTTAATTGTGTTCAGTAAAGATTAATTTATCCATGTTGTAAACACATTGGTGGCATAAATTTGATGCTTAGTCTTATGTCTGACTTACTCCAATTGAAAGCACTGACCCTAAACCAAAAATCTGTCGGCGAACACATCAATCGCGTGCAATAAATCTTGGATAAATTAAAAAAAAATCTGGTCCAGTTATGATTTTTAGTATGGAAACGCTTGAGATTTTTAGTCGATTTTGGGATAGGAAGTGATTTTCTTTAGTCATACAAAATTTGGTCCAGAATCCGAAGGAAGTGCTGTAAGGTGCTGCAAGGAATCGAACGTAATTTGGTGAAACATCATCTTCAAGGACTAGGGTAAAGTGGTTTTATGTCATGAACCTTTTCCTTAATGGCTTCAGAATCACATTCAAGTATTGTATTTTTTTCCTGTTCACAGCTATCATCGGAGAAAACAATGACAATAGCATTGCAGTAGCCTTCTGTTATGTTCTAATCATGTTTGTAGTACCATGTATCATCAGGCATTTACATAGTTATTGAGTAACGTGGCATTATCTATATTCATGCATTGGGTTAAAAAAATCATTGGATACACATTATTATTTTTATAGGTCAAGAAGTAGAATACAAAGTTTTTGTTGTCCTTCAAAAGGACTTTTTTAGCATACTTGCTTTTGTGTATATTTGGTTATCACTGGATACACATTAGTACTAGGATTTTTTTTTAACAGGAGTACTAGGATTCTTATGCATGTCTACTGTTGTTTAGGAAACTCAAAACATGATGGTTCCGTTCTGGACGAAAAAGAAAAGTAGCACCACTGTGTTAAACCAACGCTTAGGTGATTAACTGCAGATCAAACAATTTTTATCCCTTGTTTGCATAATATGGAAGTACACATGGTTATTGGTCAGTGACCTTCTTGGCATATGTAAATTTTCTGCGTTCTGAAGTTTTAGCCCTTGTGATTCTTGTAGGTTATGCTTTATTCAGGCGTATAACTTTTACTTTCATTGTTCTACATTTTACTTAAACACATATTTGACACTTTGTACAATCTGTAGAGGAGTTCTACATTATTTCATTAGTCCATTTACAGCATGTCAAATGGAGCATCTTATTTAGGGGTAAAATCAACTTCCCTCTGAAGTCTGCTGCTGGTCACACTCTTTTATATGATGGTGTGACCTGGTCACACTCTTTCGACAGTCGATACATATTTTCTCTTGGGTAATTTGCTTCACCTAAGCTTCAGTAGAACTTTCTATCATGTATTGTGATTCATCTTTAATGTTAGTCTTTTGTGCATGGCCCCTTGAGTTCATATCTTCTATTGGCGTCTGAAACTACCATTTTTGGTCAGCTGATTCATGCTATCAATTTTTCTTTCTCACTGTAAGGTAGTCTGACCTGACCTGTTTGTGTCATCTGAAAAGGGAATTTTCCTTTTCTTTTCACTTTTCTCTTTTTTTAAAGAATATATATTATTTTTAGTTGTATATTATAAAAGGATTGGGCATGGAGGGTTCAGATCCACATGCAAGCGTCTGTGTATATACTGTATCTCTATATATCTTTCCAAATTCCATCTTGCCTTACCATATATTTTTAAAAGAACGGTTGTTTTGTGAGTCATTCGTGTACTTATGTTGTGTTGTCACTGACCATGAGTATATAACAATTTGTTGGACAAAACTATTCTTGTGGTTTGTGCCAAGGTTGGGCACCATCTTAAAATATAAAATGGTAATGTTGCCAAACATTTTTATGTTGAAGGGCCAACAAGAAAGGATTTCTTCCGGCAGCATAACAAAGAACCCATTGGGTGGATGCAACACCCAAATGCCTTCTTCACTAAATCATTTTAATTAACTAATTACAATGGCATAGCTAGATGGGGGGATAGCTCGAGAGACAAAGGGCCAATACATTAATTCCTGAGCGGTCCAAAGACTATAATTTGTTGAATTAAGCACCCCAAGAGATTTTTTATTCACCCATTTTGTCAAGGTTGGGGGTTTAATGTAAGTTTCTCTGCTATTAAAACTGTAAGTTTCCATACTGATTCTATCCATGATTAAGTTTTAGGTGTGGGCACCGGCAGTAGATCAAGCACTCCGTCCTCTGCTAGGTCGCCGCTGCCGCCGGGGACATGGACGTCCACATGGGTCCGTCAGTTGCTGGCAAACGAGGCCGCGTCCGCGCGGAGCACCGGTCTCCTCCCTGCTGCCAGCGACGCCCTCCTGTCTCCTCTGCACCAGTCTACTCCTTGATGTCTCTCTCCCTCTCAACCTATTCCTTCTGAGATATTTTACGGTGCATCATACTACCAGATTTAATAGGTAGTATTAAGTTCATCCGACGGTTGATATTATTCGGTTTAGATTTGGCTCGAGGACAGATTTGTAATCTCAACTATGAAAATCTTTCGATCTGATTTACCTTGATAGGACTTCACCCGTGTTTAGAGGTCACGAGCGCCAGATTCAATGCCTATGATCAACCGAGGGAAAAAGAAAGATAATCGATCACCGCCGAACACGACGAGGCCTTGCTCCACGCCCTCAGGTCCTCGCGACTGACACTAATCTGCAACAGCAACCCGCACATGCGAGCACTATAGTACGCCCTCGTGCCTTGTTGTGCCGCTGCCGTCAGGTGAGGCGCTACTGTGTTGCGGGTCGACGAGAAGGATGACGCCGCCAACCACTGCTCCTCTCGGTTTTCAACCAAAAAAACAAAAAAAACTTGGAATCCATGCAGAACGTTAACACTATGAAACATCAACCACGCCCAGCCAACCTCACCTGAGTGGCAATTCAATTCGCTGTCATTCTTCGAAGTCAATTTTAAATCCAAGCATCAGCCAGCTAGCGGCGTATCAATTGTGAAGTAGTGATGGAAAATGGAAGCGGCCGCCACGAGCTACGTATGTATCTGAACTTCGAACTCGACCAAGGCAACGGCGGCTTGTTGGGCCTGGGCGGCATGACCGAAGGAGCTGTGTATTCTCCAGCTCCTCGTTGACGAGACCTATGCCTCCCACAACATTCCAACCCAACCCATGGTGACTCCCCGCCACCATCGCCCACTTCGCCGGCAACGTAAACGGCAGCTCCGGCGACCCTCTCTTCAGCCACAGTAATTAACTACCCAATCTACCCCTGATACCTTAATATACTACAGGAATTTTGTGGTAGTATTGTTATATCTGTGCCGTTGGATCCCAAAAATAAACGGTCCAAAATTATATGATGTGCTGTAAAAGGACTCCTTCTTTTTGTTGTTTGTTTTCCCTATCTCACATAGGAAAGCTCTTGATCCACCAAAACGCTGAATCATGTGCATATTTGCTACCCTAGGAAAGAAGGATATAAAACTGAACTACAAACATCTGTAGTAGAGCATCCAGCATAAAGGGTTGTGGATGTCCCATTGCTGCACGAACTGAACCAAGGATGTTTAGCAACTAATTTCCTTTTTTTTGTGGCATCAACACGAGGATGAGATTCATAATTGAGAGCATCATGTGTTCATAATATATATTTTGTGGTAGCAACTGAACCAAGGATGCTCATGGCAAGTTTTATTGCAATATAAATCATCTGGTTTGGAAACACACTGCTAAAAAATAGATTGATCTTTTCTTAAAATCTTCAACCTACTATTAAACCAATTCTCCTTTGTATTTTAGTGGTATACTCCCTCCGTTCCTAAATATAAGTCTTTTTAGAGATTTCAATATAGACTACATACGAAGCAAAATGAGTGAATCTACACTCTAAACTATGTCAATATACATATGTATGTAGTTTATATTGGAATCTCCAAAAAGACTTATATTTAGGAACAAAGGGAGTAGAAATCAAAATTGGTTTATTCACTCTTTGTTAAGCACTTATCTTTAGATGACACATTTGATTGTTCTGGTGTTCCGTTTTATGTGGTTTGATTTTATCAACCTAATTCAGTCTTCCTTTTGCAGATTATTTACAAAAGAAAATGATTTGGGGTGAAGAGTCGAAGGCCTGAAACCAAATGTTCCTAATCAGGAAGATGACCCGCACAACTCCTCTGAAACAAGGCCAACCCTATGTGCACAGATTTAAAGATAGCAAATGTGTTTAATGTGGTCCAATATCGTATAGCACTGTATTGCTTCATGCAGACCATTTTTATCATTCATTTTTATTATTTAAATCTCTATATGGCCGTCATAGATGCTGCTATTACATGGATTTATTACTATTTTTCATGTGTTGTTGTAAATAGAACTCACTCATATATTTATTTGTCAACAAAAGGAGTAGTATAAAGTAAGCTTCATTTACATGGAAGTTAATTAATCTCAATATAATTCAGAATTCAGTACCCACACGAATTTCATAGGATGCTTTGATCGAGACGTGCGTTGCACGTGTATGTTTACTAGTCCAAATAAGCAAACAACACACGAAAGAGAGAATCTATCAAAAATAGAACAGTCTGTAGCAATCTGGAGGTTTCGAATACTTCTGTAACTCCAAAAAATCTGAAAAATTAGTACGACCTAAATAATTTGTATATTGATCTACTGCAATTGGAATTGGTATTTTATCGCTCTATGGTAAAAAATGAAAATTATTCTCGTGAGTGCATACTTTTTGTTTTTTCCAGCAAGATCAAACAACAATCACCCAAGAAGATCCTAAAGGCTTTACTTGGCACAAACACTAATTAAAATATAAAAAACACAATCATAACAGAGGATAGATGATTTATTCATTACTAAACATGAACAAAAGGCAAGGACTAAAAATAAAATTGGGTTGCCTCCCAACAAGCGCTATCGTTTAATGAGAATTATCAAAATTCCTCATCTGTAATTATCTTTCTAACGAGAATCGTTCTTGCATTTCTCGTCCTCTTTGTGTACCCTTCGATGGAGGTGTTTTGGTTAGTGCAATTCTTGTGAAGGCAAAGTTCCAAGTCTGCTGAGTTCTGTTCTAGATAGCGGCGCGGACAGGAATTTTTTTAATTTCTTTAAAGATCCAGCAGTCGCTGGCTTCATTGTACTTAAGCAGGGACAAATTGAAGAAGAAGATTTCACTACGAATGGAACGGCAGATTATTTTAGCATGGCAAACCAAACGCCCAAGATGACAAATTATGTTGTCATGAGGATGACAATGTATTTTAGCACGCATGACAAATCCTACTCGCGACAACATAATTTGTCATAGAAAAGTTCAATTTGCCATGCTTAAAAACTGACCTTGGATTTGTAACATTTCCCTTAAAAAAGGTACAGTCCGAATATCAAGTAAAAGGTCCAGAGAAAGGGAAAAATGCCGGAAACAGTGCAAGGCCGGTCTTTCATGTCAGATCCCTGAAAGGGGTCTCAAAGGCATTTTGTGTCCGCTAAACGCCACATATCTTAGATCTCGTCTGATGTTCGCCATCATGCCATTTACCATGGTGTTTCCTCCCCTGAATGTGCAGTTGTTGCGTTCTTGTTATATCTCCCAGGTTACTGGTATAATCATTGATTTGGTCTATTTTCTATTATCGTCGGTAGCAGAGTCGATGATGGTTGTCTTCTTAGCTGCCATGTTGTGGGGTTGTCAATCCCAAGCGGCATGGTGGGTAGGGACACCCTAGGCTAGATGGCCAGGGCGACAAGGCTGGTCCATAGGAGGTGAAAGGAGGACTCCAGGAGGCTCCGCATGCAGAGATGACGAAAATAACCATTTGACCATTTCCTACACTAAAACCAATCATTGTACTATAGGAGTTCTTGGTGGAGGAGCCAACTGAAGATCTCCATCCTTTCTGGCGCCTAAGCTGCCCAGAAGATGGACCTGTATGCTGCTACTGTTGATCCTTGGAATTGTATGCGGTAGGCCGAGCTCGAGGAGTACTCACTGGAGCATTCAAATTCCATGTAATCGTGTCCTAAGCGTCCTTGGACAGCGTGATGTTTGCCGCCTGGATCTTCCTGCAAAGCTTGATGAATTCCGGGGTGAACCCGAAGACATTGCCATGGCAGAGATCCTAAACCCATGTGTGGTTCCTCAAAGCTGCTGATACCATCTTATTCTTTCTTCTTGTTTGCTTGAAGAGGTTGGGGAAGACTGCAGAGAGGGAGGCGCCGCCCAGGCACAAGCACTGGCAAAATGTGGTTGTGTTGCTGTTCGCGATGGATACCTTGGTGGCGGACACCAAGAGTGCTCGGTCAATGGTTTCGCAGGGGGGCTCAGTGCCCACCCATGCACACTCAAGGTGGCATGAGGAGAGCCAAAGCCAACACATGCGCAATGCCCGAGTGAAGTGACCAAGGCCGTGAATGCCAAGCCCTAGCGTGTTAGACCAGAGAGCGTACTTGGGCCAGTTCACCTTGCAGCTGATGCTATAAAGATCATTCCCATGCGCTAGTAGGAAACAACATCACACCTTGTCGATGCCCTTGAAGAAAATTTTCGGCGCATGCAACACCGTAAGAGCAAAGGTCCGTATAACAATAAGCACACAATCAACCAACATGAGGCGACCTTTCCAACCCACAAGTCTATCCCTAATTATGTTTAGTATGAACCGCAACTGAACCTGGCGAATTCTTGTGACAGTGACGGGGAGGCCGAGGTATTTCATGGGGAAACCGACAATCTAGACCCCAAAGATCATCAACACCTAGGACGTCCTGTGCACTCAAAGTTTATGGCCATCCCCCATGCTGCATATATGAAGCTTAAAATAACCGGCCCAAACAGGGTGATCACACTTAGCAGGGCTATCAAGAACACACACGAGGTCGAGGTGGATAACCTTGAACTCACTAAAGCTGAGCTCGCCTCCCTCGGGGTCGATGACACAAAGAAGGCCATGCACGTTGGACCATCAAAGAAAACAAGAGCCGACCATGCTCCACCACCGGCTCAGGACAACATGAAGGTCTCCAGAGACTCAACTGAATCCAAAAAGATAACTACCATAGGCGAAGGCTAAACCAGGAGGAAAGGTGTCGCACCCCGGTTTCTTAAATTCGGCAACGCGACCAAGCACATGTGGTACACCACCCAACCGTATAGTTTTACCCATTTAAGAACTTTTTATATTCCTCAATTATACTTTTAGTTTGTTCAAACAATTATGAATAAACGTGTTCCACTCCATAATCAGTTTTGTGATTTCCATTATTATTTCAATCACTCAAAACATTGATCTCTTCGAGATAGACTTGGGGGATGCATCCAAAATGACCTCATCGTAGATAGACTCGAGGGATGCATCATGCAAAGTGGACCTCCCAGCTTGGAGGTTGCATCAAGGAGATCTCCCTAAATGTCCGGACCCGGGAGTTGCATCATAATACTGACCTCCCCATGAGCATACTTGGGGCTGCATCGAACAACAAGATCGATCTATCGATCTCCTTCGGTTGCTTACTTTCCATCGTGAGGTATCCCAGAACAGTTCTAAGACATCTGAGACAAAAGCTTGGCCCCGGATGCAGTCGCATACTAAACATCGGTTGTAGCGACCTCCAAGAGGAACTTCTTGATGCAACCTCAGGCACCTTAATGTTGCTTGGTTGAAAAAGAGTTATAGCTAAAGGATACTTACACTAATGAGGGATAGATGCAAGATGTAAAAAAGCACATGGGGCATAATAAATATACATCCTAAACAAAAAGTTCATACATGCAGGACTAACTCGGCATACAGAGCTCCTTATAACTACAGGCCAAATGATATCCTTTAGGTGAAGAGCTCGCCCACTTCCTATGCATCTGTGTGAACCTCTGGAAAATGAAAATCAGGTTCTGCACCCGAGGGCTTGGTGGTGGCAATCTCATGGATCTTGGCAGTAGGACGGTGCGCCCTCGGGAGAGTCAACGTCATTCGTGCTCCTTCTAGCCGTCAGACACCCGTCACTTCATTAGTTGTTCTGGACAGGCCTTCAGGCACTCAACTAGAGCTTCTATGTTCAGCTCGATCTCCTCACCATACTAGAGCGTGTCGGACACGGACATAAGCGATTCCTTCTTTTGCATTGTCATCAACAGTCATCTCTTGAAGTCGGTCCTGCACGCCATCTTTGGCAAGATTAGATAAAATAGTTTGAAGACAACGAAGGGTCAATCCAATACCCACAACAAACAAGGAGAAAGGACGACAAAAATATAAAGACGACTTGCATGTTGTAGCCACTCTGAAAATACAAGGACGAATGGCGGCGGAGCGAGTGGGTGCGGCAGCGAAAGGGTGTCGTAGGCTATGGGCGCGTTTGCCTAACCTGAGCTCTCCAGCCTTCTCAAGTCCAAAAGTTAACTCCTCATTAGCCTTTGACAAAGGGTGGATTTATGAACTTAAATTAATCATCAAGTGGATACAAGCACACATCCGGGCTCTGCATATTTAGAATCCACACAATCAACAACAAAGCACACACACAAATACCACGTCAAAAGAGCAAAGTCATACAAGAGCAAATCTATGCCTTAGCGAGGAAAAGAAGAAGAACATCCCCAAAGCGATCAAAACAACGATCGACAAACTATAACAACGACCATATCTGCCAACCATCACTTGACACCACGAGGACAATGTTGTTTTTCAACAACCACGACTTAAGGAAAAGAACAATGTTGCGGTATCGGCGTCACCAGATCCAAGCACCATAGACCAAGTTCTAAATTTTCACCCCGAAGAACAAGTCCAAGCATATCTGAGCAATGCTATCACGAATCAACACAGCTTGCCACCGTCAGCGACAGTAGTCGGCCACCACCGTGAGATGTCTTCATGGTCTGGCTATAGCTGACTGGGAACAAAAGCATAGGAGCAGTCAGCGGATCGCACCGCGTCCTAGTGCCTTGTGCTAGGTGAGATGTTGCGAGCCACTTGAAGCACACGATGGATGTGCAAACAACCAAGCTTGTGTGTTGCCGCCCAATTGAATCGATCTACTGATTTTGATTAAGGGCGAGTACACAACAATTGTCGTCGTCCGAAGATCTAATGACCACCGCCAGTCGTCGTCGGGGCTTCGTCGTCGGCCGCCTTGGTGCTACACGCACTGTGGGCCATCGCATGAGGAGCTGCTGGAGCAAATAGAAAGAGAGGCCCCGCAGCCCACCACTGCACTTGCTTCCCCCGGCGGCGGCGAGGAGGAGGAGGAGGAGCAGGCGATGGGGGCGGAGTTGGTGTTGATCTCGTTGCCGCATGTGTCACCTGCGGTTAGGCGACATGTGGCCTATTTCTGTTTACTACTATGCGAGGAGTTCTAACTCACATTTTGTTTTGCCGTTGTAAAATTGGATAATAAAAGTGAAAGGGCGAGTTATGAAATCAAACATAGGTCTATTTATGAAGTTAAACAGGGTGGAAAACGGCCCTTGCAGGCCGGAAGGATCTTGCTCTGGTTTTAGGTGTTTTTATGAGTTTGCTTATGGTTATGTCCTGCTTAGGAAGACGAGGCGGTGGCAGCTTCCTGAGGATGCGATAAGATTCTCTCCGCTTTGCCCCCGTTTCCGTGATGTGTCTAGTGTTGTGAGAGGGTGTGTAGAGGTGTGTCTCCGGCGGATTCGATCGTAGCTGATCCTCGATGGATCTGTTCGGATCCAGGTTTTGTCCATCTTCTTTCGTGTATCATCAAGGGTTACTATTCTGATGCGCTAATCTTATGGGACCATAGCACAATGACTTCCTGAATTTCTACTTCAACAAGTTTGGCCCGACTGCGGTGAGGGAGGAGCGATGACAGCGGTGCACCTTCGGCTCACTTCAGTGTTTATAGTCGTCGCTAGGTGGTCTATGGACACAGATGCAACTTTTTTTTATTTATGTGTTCTTTGTACTGCCATGGCATAATGAGAAAGTCTTTTTAAAAAAAAACCTAGGTCTATTGGGGTGACATGTCACACATGATGGATATTGGTTTTCCGAGACAACAAACTTTTCCCCTCATCAACGGTGCACGTTTAGGCGAACCAATCTGTGATTGAATGGTTAAAGAGACTGTGGTATTCCAAACCCATCAGGATGAGACGTTCCCGTCGACGACGAGGTGCCTATGGTGACTTTATAAATTTCAAGATGATATACCGGCTCAGTCTTTCAAAGGTGCTCATAGAGGTAGGGTGCGTGTGTACGTTCATTCGGATGAGTGTATGTGTGTGTGTATAAACGTTTGCGTCTGTACTGTGTTAAAAAAACGATGCACGTTTAGTGATTTTTTTGGGGTCCAGTTTGTGATAGGCTGGTCGACCTACGCAAGGGCTTGGCTGCAACAAGTCATGGATAAAACTGTATATGCGCTTCTTCATGGATGGGTGATCGGATCATGGACTTCTCTTCTCTACCGAATGGTGGAGTGCGCGTTCGAGAAACTGCTCAGACAAGGATAATTAAACTTAAGTGGAACGTAATAGCACAGAGCGCCCGTGGCCTAATGGATAAGGCGTTTGACTTCTAATCAAGCGATTGTGGGTTCGAGTCCCACCGGGCGTGCTTTGTTTTTTGTCAGTATCGCCTCTTCGTTGGCTATGTGGAGTATAAATTATTTTTCCTTTCATTCATATAAACTAGCAAAAAAAAACCGTACGTTGCAACGGGAAAGAAAATAACACACATTCTTAACCCAATAACCATGACTCAAGATCTTAATAGGCCCGTGTTTTTTAGTTTCACATGGCATCACATTTGTATTTCCTCTATACTCACACACTTGCTCGAAAAAAAAGCCCATGCATTGCAACGGGAAAGAAAATAACACACACTCTTAACCCAATAACCATGACTCAAGACATTAATAGGCCCACGTCTTTTAGTTTCACATGGCATCACATTTGTGTTGCCGAGTGACTTCTGTGCTCACACAATAAAAACACGTTTGAATGTGGTTAGTCTTAATGTCTTTCTCTTTTGCGCGCGCACGTGCGCACACTCGCTTGGAGTAAGATAAAAAGTATGTTGTTTTTTCCCGCAAGGTTTTTCATAGTTGTGTATGCATGGTTCTCGATGTTTTTTTCTCTCACTCTGGTTTTAATAGATGTTTATTTGCAATTCGAATCACCGACGGTACAAAAAAAACAGACCATACACTATATATTAAGTTTGCACCAAAAATTATATTTTAGAAATATTTAACAGCTAAAAATAACTTCATATTTAGATTCTACATATTTTTCTAATCTATTTTCATATATAACATGTTAAAATCTAATTTACGGTTTAAAAAATATGAATAATCTTATTTTACATAAACTGTAGATTGATTAACCAAAACGTCCTGTTAAAACTAAAAAAACGTTTCGGCTGACTTAAATATGGACGGCGGGTTGATTGTCTAAAATGTCAGGGGGTTTTCTGAGAAACTAAGAAAAAACGGTTCGGTTATAATTTAAATGTATACTGCGGGTTGATTTACAGAAAACTAAGGGATTTATTAGTAAAATGGCGTAATGGACAACCAGAAACAGTCCATGCTTTATTAGTATATATATATATATATATATATATATAGGTATAAAAGGTAAGATATAGAACTGCTCTTGCAAAATCCGTCGAACACAAATAGAGACGCTTTAGAGTGAAATTCTATTCATCCCAGATTACACTTATGTCACGTGTGGTTTTGCATTCCTAGAAGACACGAGTCCATCTGCTCTTATTATATTCCGTTGTCAATCTGCAGAAGCATGTTAGACCTGTGTATTAGAGCAACTCTAACAGACCCCGCATCCTCCCAACCCGCAAAACGTTTTTGCAGGTCGCGGAAAACGCCTTTGCGGGCCGGCGCGGACGGCCGCGTATGCAGACCCCGCATAATAGACCCGTAAAAAAGGATATTCCCGGCATATGCTTTTTTACAGGTTGGGGTTGCGGCGTCTGACCAGGCGCAACTCCTTCCTGACGAGGAACGTAGCAGAAATTCAAAATTTTCCTACGTGTCACCAAGATCTATCTATGGAGTCATCTAGCAACGAGGGAGGAGTGGATCTGCATACCCTTATAGATCGCGCGCGGAAGCGTTCAAGAGAACGGGGTTGATGGAGTCGTACTCGTCGTGATCCAAATCACCGATAATCCTAGCGCCGAACGGACGGCACCTCCGCGCTCAACACACGTACGGAGCAGCGACGTCTCCTCCTTCTTGATCCAGCAAGGGGGAGGAGAGGTTGATGGAGATCCAGCAGCACGACGACGTGGTGGTGGAAGCAGCGGGATTCCAACATGGCTTCGCCAAGCGCTGCGGGAGGAGAAAGGTGTGTCATGGGAGGGAGAGGGAGGCGCCAGGGCTTCGGTATGTTTGCCCTCCCTTCCCCCCACTATATATAGGGCCAAGGGAGAGGGGGAGGGCGCAGCCTTGCCCCTTCCTCCAAGGAAGGGTGCGGCCAAGGGGGGGAGGAGTCCATCCTCCCCAAGGCACCTCGGAGGTGCCTTCCCCCTTTAGGACTCTCCCCTCCTCTCTTGGCGCATGGGCCTCTTGGGGCTGGTGCCTTTGGCCCATATAGGCCAAGGCGCACCCCCTACAGCCCATGTGGCCCCCCGGGGCAGGTGGTCCCCACCCGGTGGACCCCCGGGACCCTTCCGGTGGTCCCGGTACAATACCGGTGACCCCGAAACTTGTCCCGATGGCCGAAATAGCACTTCCTATATATAATTCTTTACCTCCAGACCATTCCGGAACTCCTCGTGACGTCCGGGATCTCATCCGGGACTCCGAACAACTTTCGGGTACCGCATACTAATATCTCTATAACCCTAGCGTCACCGAACCTTAAGTGTGTAGACCCTACGGGTTCGGGAGACATGCAGACATGACCGAGATGACTCTCCGGTCAATAACCAACAACGGGATCTGGATACCCATGTTGTCTCCCACATGTTCCACGATGATCTCATCGGATGAACCACGATG
The DNA here is from genome assembly GCF_003073215.2 of Triticum urartu. Lineage (NCBI taxonomy): Eukaryota > Viridiplantae > Streptophyta > Magnoliopsida > Poales > Poaceae > Triticum > Triticum urartu. The sequence continues at coordinate 230,392,254 of NC_053028.1, forward strand.
TCAAGGACTTAATCAATCCCGTATACAATTCCCTTTGTCTAGCGGTACGATACTTGCCCGAGATACGATCGTCGGTATCCCGATACCTTGTTCAATCTCGTTACCGGCAAGTCTCTTTACTCGTGGTCTAAGGAAATGATACTTGACATTAGAAAAGCTTTAGCATACGAACTACACGATCTTTGAGCTAAGCTTAGGATTGGGTCTTGTCCATCACATCATTCTCCTAATGATGTGATCCCATTATCAACGACATCCAATGTCCATGGTCAGGAAACCATAACCATGTATTGATCAACGAGCTAGTCAACTAGAGGCTTACTAGGGACATGGTATTGTCTATGTATCCACACATGTATCTGAGTTTCCTATCAATACAATTCTAGCATGGATAATAAACGATTATCATGAACAAGGAAATATAATAATAATCAATTTATTATTGCCTCTAGGGCATATTTCCAACAGTCTCCCACTTGCACTAGAGTCAATAATCCAGCTCACATCGCTATGTGACTAACACTCAAGGTCACATCCCCATGTGACTAACACCCAAAGAGTTTACTAGAGTCAATAATCTCGTTCACATTACCATGTGATTAACACTCGATGAGTTCTGGGTTTGATCATGTTATGCTTGTGAGAAATGTTATAGTCAACGGGTCTGAATCTTTCAGATTCGTATGTACTTCGCAAATCTCTATGTCATCTTGTAGATGCAGCTACTACGCTATATTTGGAGCCATTTCAAATAACTGTTCTACTTGGAGCTATTCTAAATTGTTGCTCCATTATACGTATCCGGTATCTCTACTCAGAGCTATCCGGATAGGTGTTAAGCTTGCATCGACGTAACTCTTTACGTCGAACTCTTTATCACCTCCATAACCGAGAAACATATCCTTATTCCTCTAAGGATAATTTAGACCTCTATCTGGTGATCTACTCCTAGATTACCTTTGTACCCTCTTGCCAGATATGTGGCAAGGCACACATCAGGTGCGGTACTCAGCATGGCATACCGTATAGAGCCTATGACAAAAGCATAGGGGACGACCTTCGTCCTTTCTCTTTCTTCTGCCGTGGTCGAGCTTTAAGTCTTAACTTCATACCTTACAACTCAGGCAAGAACTCCTTCTTTGACTGATCCATCTTGAACACCTTCAAGATCATGTCAAGGTATGTGCTCATTTGAAAGTACCATTAAGCGTTTTGATCTATCCTTATAGATCTTGATGCTTAATGTTCAAGTAGCTTAATCCAGGCTTTCCATTGAAAAACACTTTCTAAATAACCCTATATGCTTTCCAGAAATTCTATGTCATTTCTGATCAACAACATGTCAACAACATATATTCATCAGAAATTCTATAGTGCTCCCACTCACTTCTTTGGAAATACAAGTTTCTCATAAACTTTGTATACACCCAAAATCTTTTGATCATCATCAAAGCATACATTCCAACTCCAAGATGCTTACTCCAGTCCCTAGAAGGATTGCTGGAGCTTTGCATACTTATTAGCATCTTTCAGGATTGACAAAACCTTCCGGTTGTATCACATACAACCTTTCCTCAAAAAACGTCGAGGAAACAATGTTTTGACATCCTATCTGCAAGATTTCATAAATAATGCAGTAATCGCTAATATAATTCCAACAGACTCTTAGCATCGCTATGAGTGAGAAAGTCTCATCGTAGTCAACTCCTTGAACTTGTCGGAAAACATCTTAACGACAAGTCGAGCCTTCTAAATGGTGATACTTACCATCATTGTCCATCTTCCTTTTAAAATCCATATGTACCTAACAGCCTTACGACCATCAAGTAGTTCTTCCAAAGTCTACACTTTATTTTCATACATGGATTCTATCTCGGATTTTATGGCCTCGAGCCATTTATCGGAATCCGGGCCCACCATCGCTTCTCCATGGCTCGTAGGTTCATTGTTGTCTAGCAACATGACTTCCAAGACAGGATTACGTACCACTCTGAAGTAGTACGCATCCTTGTCATCCCACGAGGTTTAGTAGTGACTTGATCTGAAGTTTCATGATCACTATCATCAGCTTCCACTTCAATTGGTGTAGGTGCCACAGGAACAACTCCTGTGCCCTGCCACACACTAGTTGAAGAGACGGTTCAATAACCTCATCAAGTCTCCACCATCCTCCCACTCAATTCTTTCGAGAGAAACTTTTCCTCGAGAAAGGACCCGATTCTAGAAACAATCCCTCATTGCTTTCGAATCTGAGACAGGAGGTATACCCAACTGTTTTGGGTGTCCTATGAAGATGCATTTATCCGCTTTGGGTTCGAGCTTATCAGCCTAAAACTTTTCACATAAGCGTCGCAGCCCCAAACTTTTAAGAAATGACAGCTTAGGTTTCTCTAAACCATAGTTCATACGGTGTCATCTCATCGGAATTACATGGTGCCCTATTTAAAGTGAATGTGGTTGTCTTTAATGCCTAACCCATAAACTATCATGGTAATTCGATAAGAGACATCATGGTATGCATCATATCCAATAGGGTGCAGTTATGATGTTCGGACACACCATCACACTATGGTGTTCCAGGCTGTATTAGTTGTGAAACAATTTCCACAATGTCTTAATTCTGTGCCAAACTCGTAATTCAGATATTCATCTCTATGATCATATCATAGATCTTTTATCCTCTTGTCACGACTATCTTTCAACTTCACCCTGAAATTACTTGAACCTTTCAATAATTCAGACTCGTGATTCATCAAGTAAATATACTCAACATCTACTCAAATCATCTGTGAAGTAAGAACATAACGATGTCCACTACACGCCTCAACACTCATTGGACTGCACACATCAAAATGTATTACTTCCAACAAGTTGCTTTCTAGTTCCATTTTACTGAAAACGAGGCTTTCAGTCATCTTGCCCATGTGGTATGATTTGCATGTCTCAAGTGATTCAAAAACAAGTGAGTCCAAACGGTCCATTTGCATGGAGTTTCTTCATGCATATACACCAATAGACATGGTTCGCATGTCTCAAACCTTTCAAAAATGAGTGAGCCCAAAGATCCATCAACATGGAGCTTCTTCATGCGTTTTATACCGATATGACTTAAGTGGCAGTGCCACAAGTAGGTGGTACTATCATTACTATCTTTTGGCATGAACATGTGTATCACTACGATCGAGATTCAATAAACCATTCATTTCAGGTGTAAGACCATTTGAAGGTATTATTCAAATAAACAGAGTAACCATTATTCTCTTTAAATGAATAACCGTATTGCGATAGACATAATCCAATCATGTCTATGCTCAACGCAAACACCAAATAACAATTATTTAGGTTTTAATACCAATCTCGATGGTAGAGGGAGCGTGCGATGCTTGATCATATCAACCTTGGAAACACTTCCAACACATATCGTCAGCTCACCTTTAGCTAGTCTCCGTTTATTCCGTAGCTTTTATTTCGAGTTACTAACACTTAGCAACCGAACCGGTATCTAATACCCTGGTGCTACTAGGAGTACACTTCAACACAATGTATATCCAATATACTTCTATCGACCTTGCCAGCCTTCTCATCTACCAAGTATCTAGGGTAATTCTGCTCCAGTGGCTGTTCCCCTTATTACAGAAGCACTTAGTCTCGGGTTTGGGTTCAACCTTGGGTTTCTTCACTAGAGCAGCAGCTGATTTGCCGTTTCATGAAGCATCCCTTTTTGCCCTTGCCCTTCTTGAAACTAGTGGTTTCACCAACCATCAACAATTGATGCTCCTTCTTGATTTCTACTTTCGTGGTGTCAAACATCGCGAATATCTCAAGGATCATCATATATGTCCCTGATATATTATAATTCATCACGAAGCTCAAGCAGCTTGGTGGTAATGACTTTGGAGAACCATCACTATTTCATCTAGAAGATCAACTCCCACTCGATTCAAGCAATTGTTGTACTCAGACAATCTGAGCACAAGTTCAACAATTGAGATTTTCTCCCTTAGTTTGCAGGCTAAGAAAATCGTCGGAGGTCTTATACCTCTTGACGTGGGCACGAGCCTGAAATCCCAATTTCAGCCCTCGAAACATCTCATATGTTTCGCGACGTTCCAAAACGTCTTCGGTGCCTCAACTCTAAACCGTTTAACTGAACTATCACGTAGTTATGAAAATGTGTATGTCAGATGTTCGTAACATCCACAGACGACGTTCGAGGTTCAGCACACTGAGCGGTGCATTAAGGACATAAGCCTTCTATGAAGCAATGAGGACAATCCTCAGTTTACGGACCTAGTCCGCATAATTGCTACTATCAACTTTCAACTAAATTTTCTCTAGGAACATATCTAAACAGTAGAACTGAAGCGCGAGCTACGACATAATTTGCGAAGACCTTTTGACTATGTTCATGATAATTAAGTTCATCTTATGAACTCCCACTCAGATAGACATCCCTCTAGTCATCTAAGTGATTACATGATCCGAGTCGACTAGGCCGTGTCCGATCATCACGTGAGACGGACCAGTCAACGTCGGTGAACATCTTCATGTTGATCGTATCTTCTATACGACTCATGCTCGACCTTTCGGTCTTCTGTGTTCCGAGGCATGTCTGTACACATGCTAGGCTCGTCAAGTCAACCTAAGTGTTTCGCATGTGTAAATCTGACTTACACCCGTTGTATGTGAACGTAAGAATCTATCACACCCGATCATCACGTGGTGCTTCGAAACGACGAACTTTCGCAACGGTGCACAGTTAGGGGGAACACTTTCTTGAAATTTTAATGAGGGATCATCTTATTTACTACCGTCATTCTAAGTAAACAAGATGCAAAAACATGATAAACATCACATGCAATCAAATAATAGTGACATGATATGGCCAATATCATATAGCTCCTTTGATCTCCATCTTGGGGCTCCATGATCATCTTGTCACCGGCATGACACCATGATCTCCATCATCATGATCTCCATCATCGTGTCTTCTTGAAGTTGTCTCGTCATATATTACTTCTACTACTATGGCTAACGCTTTAGCAATAAAGTAAAGTAATTACATGACGTTTAAGTTGACACGCAGGTCATAAATAAATTAAGACAACTCCTATGGCTCCTGCCGGTTGTCATACTCATCGACATGCAAGTCGTGATTCCTATTACAAGAACATGATCAATCTCATACATCACATATATCATTCATCACATCCTTTTGGCCATATCACATCACATAGCATACCCTGCAAAAACAAGTTAGACGTCCTCTAATTGTTGTTTGCATGTTTTACGTGGCTGCTATGGGTTTCTAGCAAGAACGTTTCTTACCTATGCAAAAACCACAATGTGATATGCCAATTGCTATTTACCCTTCATAAGGACCCTTTTCATCGAATCCGATCCGACTAAAGTGGGAGAGACAGACACCCGCTAGCCACCTTATGCAACTAGTGCATGTCAGTCGGTGGAACCAGTCTCACGTAAGAGTACGTGTAAGGTCGGTCCGGGCCGCTTCATCCCACAATGCCACCGAATCAAGATTGGACTAGTAACGGCAAGCATATTGAACAAAATCAACGCCCACAACTACTTTGTGTTCTACTCGTGCATAGAAACTACGCATAGACCTAGCTCATGATGCCTGTTGGGGAACGTAGCAGAAATTCAAAATTTTCCTACGTGTCACCAAGATCTATCTATGGAGTCATCTAGCAACGAGGGAAGGGAGTGCATCTACATACCCTTGTAGATCGCTAGCGGAAGCGTTCAAGTGAACGGGTTGATGGAGTCGTACTCGTCGTGATCAAATCACCGATGATCCTAGCGCCGAACGGACGGCACCTCCGCGTTCAACACACGTACGGAACGGAGACGTCTCCCACGCCTTGATCCAGCAAGGAGGAGGGAGAGGTTGATGGAGATCCAGCAGCACGACGGCGTGGTGGAAGTAGCGGGATTCCAACAGGGCTTCGCTAAGCGCTGCGGGAGGAGGGAGATGTGTCACGGGAGGGAGAGGGAGGCGCCAGGCCTTAGGTATGGTTGCTCCTCCTTTTCCCCACTATATATAGGGCCAAGGGAGAGGGGGGAGGCGCAGCCCTTGCCCCTTCCTCCAAGGAAGGGTGCGGCCAAGGGGGGGAGGAGTCCATCCTCCCCAAGGCACCTCGGAGGTGCCTTCCCCCTTTAGGACTCTCCCTTTTTTTCTCTTCTTGGCGCATGGGCCTCTTGGGGCTGGTGCCCTTGGCCCATATAGGCCAAGGCACACCCCCTACAGCCCATGTGGCCCCCCGGGGCAGGTGGCCCCACCCGGTGGACCCCCGGGACCCTTCCGGTGGTCCCGGTACAATACCGGTGACCCCGAAACTTGTCCCGATGGCCGAAATAGCACTTCCTATATATAATTCTTTACCTCCGACCATTCCGGAACTCCTCGTGACGTCCGGGATCTCATCCGGGACTCCGAACAACTTTCGGGTTACCGCATACTAATATCTCTATAACCCTAGCGTCACCGAACCTTAAGTGTGTAGACCCTACGGGTTCGGGAGACATGCAGACATGACCGAGACGTATCTCCCGGTCAATAACCAACAGCGGGATCTGGATACCCATGTTGGCTCCCACATGTTCCACGATGATCTCATCGGATGAACCACGATGTCAAGGACTTAATCAATCCTGTATACAATTCCCTTTGTCTAGCGGTATTGTACTTGCCCGAGATTCGATCGTCGGTATCCCTATACCTTGTTCAATCTCGTTACCGGCAAGTCTTTTTACTCGTTCCGTAACACATCATCCCGTGATCAACTCCTTGATCACATTGTGCACATTATGATGATGTCCTACCGAGTGGGCCCAGAGATACCTCTCCGTTTACACGGAGTGACAAATCCCAGTCTCGATTCGTGCCAACCCAACAGACACTTTCGGAGATACCTGTAGTGCACCTTTATAGTCACCCAGTTACGTTGTGACGTTTGATACACCCAAAGCATTCCTACGGTATCCGGGAGTTGCACAATCTCATGGTCTAAGGAAAATGATACTTGACATTAGAAAAGCTTTAGCATACGAACTACACGATCTAGTGCTATGCTTAGGATTGGGTCTTGTCCATCACATCATTGTCCTAATGATGTGATCCCGTTATCAACGACATCCAATGTCCATGGTTAGGAAACCATAACCATCTATTGATCAACGAGCTAGTCAACTAGAGGCTCACTAGGGACATGGTGTTGTCTATGTATCCACACATGTATCTGAGTTTCCTATCAATACAATTATAGCATGGATAATAAACGATTATCATGAACAAGGAAATATCGGCTATGTTGAGACAACAACTACAGGAGAGCATAGGTAAAGAAAATAAAATACTCTGGAACACAATGACTTTCATATTGCATTTTTGTCCGTATGACCTGACTGGCTTTCTTTTTTCCTCCACACCCTTATGTTGCTTTGTGTGCCCATGGCCATCACGCCGATGCAATTTCTAGGATTTGGTTTGTGGTTGGTCATCTGATCATGGCTTCCTCTACTACGTAGGGATATGATGCCTGTGCTCAGTTTGTGTAGAGACTGAGTGCGTGTCTGTTTTGATCTTCCGATGGTTGCTATGCTTGTCCCGGTTAATATGAGTTGCTGATATAAAATGCTCAGTGGTGAAAGTAACTGTTAATCTTTTGCTGGCTGCCATTTTGAAATAAAATGCAGTGCAGGTACTTTCATGGTGTTAACTTTTAGAGAGAGAAGACATGGTCGAATGCAGTGCAAAATTAATGTTGCTTTGGCACGATTGTCCTTTACGTGTTGCTTCCTCTGTTCTTTGTGATACCTTTTTTTATACTAACCTTGTGATGCTTTCTAGTAACCTTATTTCTTGGCCATTAATCAATATTGTTTGGCCTGACTTGATGTTGATGGTGAAGAAATCTGTGCTGGAGGGGATGGTGGATCCGCAACCACCGAGGAAGGTCGTTTAACTGCAGAAGTTCGATCTTCCAGAGGCCAGGGCGATCCCGGGCGGCATGCACCATCCGGTGGTGCCCCGGCAGATGATTGACCTATGGAGCTTATAGTGCCGTTTGGTCTATTGGAAGTCCGGTGGTACTGGTTTCCTTTATATTTCCCACTTCTGTATTTCTGAGCTTGCCATTGTGTGTTTCTGCTGAATGTGAGTGGTGTTGTTCCGGTTGTGTGGATCAGCTCCGGCGAGAACCTGATGGGTTCTTTTGCTGGGTTTGTAAAAGTGCTTGTCTATTTGAAACGCATGCTACCAAGCCCAAGTTGAAACGAAACCGATGTAGGTTTCTGCTGGTCTCATGCTTGAGTTCCATAAAAGCCTCTCCTGGCCGCCGCGGCCAAGGCTGCTCCGGTGGCTGCAAGGATTAATGACTCAGGGCTGTTCCATAGCTGGAATTCCTTCTCCTGTCGTTGCGACATTGCATAGCTGCAAAAGCAACTCTCCTAATAATTCAGAACGTGATATTGGTAGAGTCTCAACAATACTCTATTGTGATGAATTGGGATCATCAGCTGGAGTTACCTTATTTGTTCCCTTCGACTTCGGCTAATCCCTTAGTTGCAAGAGAACGTGCTACGTAACCCATGACCATGAGGACGAGACATCTCACCGGACATGCAAATTAACGGACCTACATTAGGTGCTAACAATACATTATCTCTGCATCATTACTCTCCCTCCGCACATACATGCATACTGCATTGCCATATATACCAGCAAAGTGGCACCTGCTCGACCACTCTAGATAGCTGCGTGCCCCATCCGCCATCCGCCATGGCCGAGATCAACAATGACGCCGCAGAGGAAGGAGACGGGCAGCTCCTGTCCACGCTCCCGAAGAAGGAAGGGATGTGGAAGCCATTCTTCCTCTACCGAGGCTGCTGGCTCACACCCCGGACCGTGACGAGCATCACGCTCCTGCAGTCCCAGTTCGCCCCGCGCCCCGACGACGTCGTCCTCGCCACCTTCCCCAAGTGCGGCACCACCTGGCTCAAGGCGCTCGCCTTCGCCGTCGCCAACCGCTCCCGACACCCCGCCGGCTCCGGCGCCCACCCGCAGGACCTCGTGCCGTCCCTCGAGGTGCCCCACCGCGACGTCCACCCGGTCGCCGGCCTCGACAAGCTCCCCTCCCCGAGGCTCCTCTCCACCCACATGCCGCCGTCGCTGCTGCCCCCGGGCATCTCGGCCCTCGGCTGCCGCGTCGTGTACCTGTGCCGGGAGCCCAAGGACGTGTTCGTCTCCAGCTGGCACTACATGAACAGGGTGAGCGCCGACTTCTCCCCCGACATGGACGCCACCTTCGAGCTCTTCTGCGAGGGGTTCTCCCTGTACGGCCCTCTCTGGGATCACGTCCGCGGGTACTGGGAGCAGAGCGTGGCGGAGCCCGACAGGGTTCTCTTCCTCAAGTACGACGACATGATGGCCGACGCAGGTAAGCACCTCAAGATGCTCGCCGAGTTCCTCCGCGCCCCGTTCACTGACGAGGAGGTCAGCGGCGGGGCCGTGGAGGACGTCGTGGCCCTGTGTAGCTTCGAGAATCTGAAGAGCCTGCCGGTCAACTCCTCAGGAGTGTCCGATCGGATCGGTGGCTTGCCCATGGAGAATTCGTCCTACTTCCGGGCTGGGAAGGTGGGAGACTGGAAGACACACTTGACTGAGGAGATGGCAAAGAAGCTGGACTGCATCGTTGAAGAGAAGCTGAGAGGTTCTGGTCTCACCTTCTGACGTGTGATTGCGTCTCTTTAATTTGATGGCCACAGAGGTCTTCTACTGCAGAGCTGAATTACATACTCGCATGAACATGTATCCGTGTTCAAATTCGACGATGCGATGCATAAATAAGTTGTTAATGAATGATACGCACACTTACGTGTATTTGAGAAATTTTTTTGCATAAATCAGTTGTTGCCGTGTGTTTGTTTATGCTACTTGAGAAGAGTTCATGGAAGTGAAAAATGTCATGTGTCTTCCTTATGAAATGGACGCTATTACTGTGTGAAGATAATGCAAGTCTCCACCACAATTACCACGTCAAGAGCACATAAGGCCTTCTTTGGTTCATAAGATAGGAAAATTATAGGAATAGAAAAGGGGAACGTTCCGGCGCGGTGCCGAACGATTCGGCCGGTACGCTCGCGAGCCACGCGATCAGCCCCCTATCGTACACCTCCCGCATCGCCCTGGCCCACCTTATCTTCTCCCACTTTCTTCTTCCTCCCAATCCCCTCCTTCCCTCTCAGCCTAGCGCGCTGCTGGCCCTCGTCTTCATCCTTCGGATCTCGCCGCCGGCCAGCCCCAATCCCGTGCAGGTCCCTACCACCAACCTCAGTGCCCTTGCCCACTTCTCCGCTGCCGCCCACCCTCCCTCGATCGCGGCAACAACAGCTACCCTTCTCCCTTCTCCCTCTGTTCCCTTTCCTCCTCCTCTCTTCCCTTTTTGCTGCAACCGGCGACAGGCCAAACGCGGGGAGGACCAAGGCGCCCGTGCTACAACCATAGCCACAGGGAGGAGCTGCAACAACGGTACTTGGAGAGTTGCAAACGGCATTTTCCTGTGCTACAACCATGGACACAAAAAGCTACATCCAGTAGATAAAAAAGCTTCAACCAGACAACGAAATACAGGAAAAGTTACAACCGTTTGACAAAAAGCTTCAACCCGCAGATGAAAAAGCTTCAAACAGAGATTGAGAAATCCTCCTCGACGACGACCATGGCGTCTCTTTGTGTTTTTGTTGCAACCGCAGAGTAAAAAGCTGCAACCTTTTGTGAAAAAAGCTTCAAGCTTACGTGAAAAAAGCTTCATTTGGCACGGTCGAAAGCTTCGATTGTAGTTTGCAAAAGTTTCAACAGACCACCCATACAAACTGAAAAAGCTACAATCGTTCATGTGAAAGCTTCAAATTGTATTTGAAAAAGCTTCAACCGACCAAATAGATAAGTTTCATGCGAACACTACAAAAGAAGAAAAAAGCTACAACCGTCGTTTTGGAAAGCTTCAACCGTGAATTGAAAAGCTTCAACCCGCTTTATACAAAGCTTCAACCAACTGTATAGAAAGCTTCACCCACACGAGTACACAACGAAAAAGTTGCAATTGTTGACATGAAAAGCTTCAACCCTATTTCTGAAAAGGACTGCAGCAAAAAGCTTGAATCGGCTACTCACCATTTTTGATGCAACTAACTACTGCGGTGGATTCCCGGCGGAGTTGCAACGGCGACGAACTCCAGGGAACGGCAGGGTCAATTTTTGTTGCTGGGTCCATTTTTTTGCTGCATAAGAGGGGGCGGGCCATGGGGCACTTGTGCTCCAACCGGCGAGCGGCGACGGCGACGGTGACGGCGACGGCGCGGGCGAGCGGCGAGCGGCGACCGCGACGGCGAGGGCGAGCGGCGAACGTCGACGGGGATGACGACGAGGTAGACACCCATGGCTTGGTGTGGGGTGGCCCGTGGCGCTTGCTGTGGCTCGATCTAGCGCGGAAGGTAGACGACGATGCGGAAGGGATCAATCTGACGGTTGGGAGGCAGTGCATCGGACGGCCTGGGTTCGACCGGCCCAACTGTTGGGCCGGCACACCGGCGCAGATCACTGCCCGAAAGTCATAGAAAATGAGATGACATGTATCTGAAATCCTATGAATAGGAATATGAAAGAAGATGTCCTTTGGTTCACATCGTAGGATTTTTTTCATTGAGTCTAGACTAATGTTTATTTTCCTATGAAATGTGAAGGATAGAAAGAATTCCTCCGTAGGAATAGGCTTTCATTCCTATAAACCAAAGGTCTTTAAAGGAATTTTTCCTATACAAATCCTATCCTATGAGATTCCCACAAAATTCCTATAAACCAAAGAAGGCCTAAGTATCATAATACTAAAAAGACAACACGCCAACCAATGGTCAATCGGCACACAAGAGCGATCGATTTTTTTTAACTATCATCGGGGGAGAGAGGATCCCAGCTAGGCCTTCTTTGGTTTGAATGAATTTTATAGGAATTCTAGAGGATAGGATTTTTATAGGAATTTTTTTCCTTTTGAGCCCTTTGGTTCATAGGAATGGATTCCTATTTCTGCATAGGATTGGTTCCTATCCTCCACATTTTATAGAAAAATAAAAATGAGCCTAGACTCAATGGAAAAATTTCTTTGGTGTCGACCAAATGACATCTCGTTTCCTATTTCTACTCATAGGATTTAAAATACATGTCATCTCATTTTCTATAAAATTCCTATTACTACGATAATCCTATCCTATGAATTAAAAGAGGCCTAAATATATCACTCAAAGTGCCACATGGGCAAAGTTACAGAGATGTGCTAGAGCACGAGGTAAGGTATTGCTGCGAAGACACCTTCTGACTAGCATTTAAATCTGAATAACCACAAAGTAAAAGTAGGATACAATGTTTGTTATGGTTACAGAAGGAGCATGCACTGCATTCCTGAAGAGAAGGGCATTTCTAGAGTCTCAAATCTTGGAAAGCGCTACGTTCGACTACTGAAGAGAATGAAGGGAGAACGCAATGCATGCAAGAGGAGAATGGAGCACATACATCTTCATTGCGCACCCTGCCAGTGAAGGTCTCATTATTGGTTAACTACTTATAGTAGGAGCAATATAGATAGTAACATGTGTGAGGAAACAGATTTAATCAGACAGGTGTAGCAGAGACCATTGCAGTTCTGCATACAGCTAAAGAGACGACAAATCTGAAAACGCAAGAGTTGCTGTGACAGCGAGGATGCAAGTGAAATCTTCATATTCTGCTCTTGGCTTCTAATACATGGCACATTTTTCTCTGAGAAATAGGAGGCCCTCTGTTGCACAAACAGAGTAAAACCAAAGCTTTTCATATTGAGATCTCAAGCATCTTTTGGCTGTTTCTGCACGAATAGAAAACACACTACACTACACACGAGCAGGAACCAATAGGTCAACATGGGTTCTTAGTGACAACGAAATATAAGTATGTACGAACAGAAAATCATCAATTTGAGGTTAAAATTGTTAGAATAAATCCGAGGCACTCCGTTGATTTATTAAGGACCAAGCAATTACACGAGCACGACACCGAGATTTGTTAACGAGATTCACCGATATGGCTATATCCCCGGGGACGATGGGCGCTCCTCCCCATGATACCGTCACAATACTGCACCCTGGCCGCCCGGGCGTCGGCACACGCCGCTAGCTCCCCCGCGTGCACGTACTACTATGTTGGCATATATTACATCGTGTGTCTACCCCTGATATATATGAGAGGCCTAGGATATAAGTATCCTATTACGACACAACTCCTATCCTGTCTATACACAGTCCAAAACCAAGTCCAACTGTAACCTACCTTATACAATAATATTCGACACAACTCTAACAAACTTCACCTTGGCGAATATTCTTCATCACCTTGGATTCATCCATGCGTTGAATTTCCATGTACATTGGACTTGAAATATGCCATGAGCATCGTTGCTACTCCCGGACTTCATGTGACTCCACCTGCAACTGTAGTCCCTTCTCGTCTTCTTTACAGTCAACACTTGAGCAAAATTAAGTTCCTCATTTCCCTACTTTGTGCTTCCAACTACCGGAGAATCCGTTCAACGCCATCACACACCGACCACTGTCTGCATGGAAGTCAACAACTCACATATTGGACGCCACATATAAGAGTTAGCCGAACTCTACGTCATCGCTCTTTCTTGACCGCTTGTATAAAACTTGAAGGAATTTCACCGTCGCCCTGTGTCACCCTGAGTCAAATTCACAGTTGTCTCACCCTTTTTCGGATAGTCTCTAGCATGTCCCATAGCTATAGCACTCCGCCCCCTTCTGTCTTGTCATCCGCACTTTGCCATGTGCACCGAGCACCATAGAATATACGGCCATGTACTCTCTCTGTTTTGACAATTTTAGACTTTCCACCACTTTCTTAGATTCTCCATGGTCAACTCCTGTCCATCAATCAGCACCGATAGACCCAGTCATCAACTTGAATCCGATACTCGTCAACGTTGCTTCAGCACCCCCTACACAATTTGTCTGACCACATGTCTGTGTTGGGGAACGTAGCAGAAATTCAAAATTTTCCTACGTGTCACCAAGATCTATCTATGGAGAGACTAGCAACGAGGGGAAGGAGAGTGCATCTACATACCCTTGTAGATCGCTAAGCGGAAGTGTTCAAGTGAACGGGGTTGATGGAGTCGTACTCGTCGTGATTCAAATCACCGATGATCCTAGCGCCGAACGGACGGCACCTCCGCGTTCAACACACGTACGGAACGGAGACGTCTCCCACGCCTTGATCCAGCAAGGAGGAGGGAGAGGTTGATGGAGATCCAGCAGCACGACGGCGTGGTGGAAGTAGCGGGATTCCAACAGGGCTTCGCTAAGCGCTGCGGGAGGAGGGAGATGTGTCACGGGAGGGAGAGGGAGGCGCCATGCCTTAGGTATGGTTGCTCCTCCTTTTCCCCACTATATATAGGGCCAAGGGAGAGGGGGGAGGCGCAGCCCTTGCCCCTTCCTCCAAGGAAGGGTGCGGCCAAGGGGGGGGGAGGAGTCCATCCTCCCCAAGGCACCTCAGAGGTGCCTTCCCCCTTTAGGACTCTCCCTTTTTTTCTCTCTCTTGGCGCATGGGCCTCTTGGGGCTGGTGCCCTTGGCCCATATAGGCCAAGGCACACCCCCTACAGCCCATGTGCCCCCCCGGGGCAGGTGGCCCCACCCGGTGGACCCCCGGGACCCTTTCGGTGGTCCCGGTACAATACCGGTGACCCCGAAACTTGTCCCGATGGCCGAAATAGCACTTCCTATATATAATTCTTTACCTCCGGACCATTCCGGAACTCCTCGTGACGTCCGGGATCTCATCCGGGACTTCGAACAACTTTCGGGTTACCGCATACTAATATCTCTATAACCCTAGCGTCACCGAACCTTAAGTATGTAGACCCTACGGGTTCGGGAAGCATGCAGACATGACCGAGACGTTCTCCGGTCAATAACCAACAGCGGGATCTGGATACCCATGTTGGCTCCCACATGTTCCACGATGATCTCATCGGATGAACCACGATGTCAAGGACTTAATCAATCCCGTATCAATTCTCTTTGTCTAGCGGTACGATACTTGCCCGAGATTCGATCGTCGGTATCCCGATACCTTGTTCAATCTCGTTACCGGCAAGTCTCTTTACTCATTCCGTAACACATCATCCCGTGATCAACTCCTTGATCACATTGTGCACATTATGATGATGTCCTACCGAGTGGGCCCAGAGATACCTCTCCGTCACACGGAGTGACAAATCCCAGTCTCGATTCGTGCCAACCCAACAGACACTTTCGGAGATACCTGTAGTGCACCTTTATGGTCACCCAGTTACGTTATGACATTTGATACACCCAAAGCACTCCTACGGTATCCGGGAGTTGCACAATCTCATGGTCTAAGGAAATGATACTTGACATTAGAAAAGCTTTAGCATACGAACTACACGATCTAGTGCTATGCTTAGGATTGGGTCTTGTCTATCACATCATTGTCCTAATGATGTGATCCCGTTATCAACGACATCCAATGTCCATGGTTAGGAAACCATAACCATCTATTGATCAACGAGCTAGTCAACTAGAGGCTCACTAGGGACATGGTGTTGTCTATGTATCCACACATGTATCTGAGTTTCCTATCAATACAATTATAGCATGGATAATAAACGATTATCATGAACAAGGAAATATAATAATAATCAATTTATTATTGCCTCTAGGGCATATTTCCAACAGTCTGACCATCAGTGCCTTGGCCTGTCGCTATGTCCCGTGCTTACTGCACGCCTCGCCGCTATAGCCGCGTCGAGCCTCTGCTGTCCCGGTCGAGTCTCCTGGGTCGCGAACCCACACCACTCAAACCCCTACTGCAGAGAACCACCGATCATCATATCACCGACCGATGCCGAGTATCACGCCTCCATCAGGCCACTGGGCCCCAGTCTGATCCACATGTCTCTCGCTTTCCCCGCTAAAATAGGCTTCGACTCTCCATGCATTTACGCCGTAGCCCCTCCATCAACACATAGTGTAGTCATCCATCAGACTCCAGCTCCACCTTCAACATGACTCCATGTAGCTGGCCGTGCTACCCTGCGCCCTGTCGACTTCAAGCTCTCTCATGTGTACACTGCCTTGAGTCAACCCTGCGCATAGTCTTGTCAAAGCTGCACAAGCCCTCAGACCTGCACCACGTGTTTCCATGCCCCAAAAGTCGGTCACCATCAGCATCACGCTCCTATGTCGTCGTTGCCGATATCACCACCGTCTTCGGCTTTGACCAACATCGCCGTCAATCCATCAGACTGTCCAGTCCGATCCAGCCGAAAATATCCGTCTGCAACCATGCTTCACCCTGCGTCGTCTCCGGCCGCACATCTCCGTGCATTGTTTGACGCCCTATGTATGCATGATCCTGCCACGACACACTTCATACCTCTTCAAGCCTTATGCGCCAGTCCTTGCCATAGATACTCGAAGCCCCTCATCATACTGGATAGAAAGAAAAAATATCCGTGCAAGACTTGATCAAGCTGGATCCCTTCTCTACACAATTCCTTCGTCTTGTCTTTCCATGATTTACCTTCTACACGTTTCAGCAAGCCCTTTTTTCCCAAACAAATCCCGTGTCATCTCAACCATGTACGCACACACGCACTGCCTTGGCCCGATCCAGCTGGCTTTGCCCCTCTAGCAACCTGTACCGGAGCCTTGGTAGCCTACCAGCCAGCTGTTAAGGCATATCTCTCTCAATGTAGTTTTGGTGATTGATGACAACATGTTTGCGGACTAATCGTGTGCGTTGAGCATTTCAGAGATTCATCCTTTGGCACGAGACGATTTCTTTCCCCTCGGAGTGTTATTCAAGACGGTGTAGCTCTTTCGTTTCTTGTTTGGTGGACTAGTTTCGTAGGAGTCACCGTACTATCAAGAGGGGGTCCGCTTTGGTAAGGCTTGGGTGGAATCACATGTACACATCCTTTCCTCACCCTTTGAGCCGTTCCGCTTCAAATGGAGTGCTCTCTCCCCTTTCAGTGTGTGGTTTTGGGTCCAAGCGGTAGTACCGCGGTACCCAGCGGTAGTACCGCTTGTGGGTCTCAGCCGTAGTACCGCTGCGGTACCGGGATCCTTCCGCGTCGACTCGAGGGGGTCGCCTCTCGTGTCGGATTGTGCGGTACTTGCAGCGGTAGTAGAAGCGGTAGTACCGCCCTACCACCACGGCAGTACCGCACTGGGCTCGGCTCCTGTACCGCGCGGTAGTACCGCCCTCTGCGGGGCTGTTTTGGAGGTAACGGTTGGATGGGATCCCCTTCTATAAAAGGGGGTCCTCTTCTTCTTCGTTGACTCACCTCTTCCCCCAAAAGCTCCATTAATGCTCCAAGCTCCATTTTCGCCCGATCTCTCTCCCTAGCCAATCAAACTTGTTGATTTGCTCGGAGTTGGTTGAGAAGGTCCCGATCTACACTTCCACCAAGAGAAATTTGATTCCCCCACCAATCCCTAGCGGATCTTGTTACTCTTGGGTGTTTAAGCACCCTAGATGGTTGAGGTCACCATGGAGCCATAGTCCATTGTGGTGAAGCTTCATGGTGTTGTTGGGAGCCTTCGATTAAGTTGTGGAGATTGCCCCAACCTTGTTTGTAAAGGTCCGGTCGCCGCCTCCAAGGGAACCAATAGTGGAATCATGACATCTCGCATTGTGTGAGGGCATGAGGAGAATACGGTGGACCTAGTAGCTTCTTAGGGAGCATTGTGCCTCCACACCGCTCCAACGGAGACGTACTTCCCCTCAAAAGGAAGGAACTTCGGTAACACATCCTCGTCTTCACCGGCTCCACTCTTGGTTATCTCGCACCTTTACTTGTGCAAGCTTTTTAGTGTTACTTCCCGTGCTTGCTTGTGTGCTTGTTGTTGTTGCATCATATAGGTTTCTCACCTAGTTGCACATCTAGACAACCTACTTTGATGCAAACTTTAATTTGATAAAGAAAATCTAAAAATTGTTAGTTGCCTATTCACCCCCCTCTAGTCAACCATATCGATCCTTTCAATTGGTATCAGAGCCTCGTCTCTTCACTAAGGATTTTGTTGTCCGAAGAGTATGGTTGACACCGTAGACGGGGTGGAGGAGCACTCCGGTGTGAATCCGATCTCATCTACGGGCGATGGGGGAACCTCGGTCTCTCGTGAGGAATTCAATGTACCCTTGGAGACATTGAAAACATCCATGACGACCAAGGTTGAAAGCATGTTTACTAAATTCATTGAAGGGCTTAAACTATACACCGCACCGTTGAAAGTGGGCGATCCCACTGACAAGGTGACGGATGCTAACTCCGACAAGGGGGAAGCTAGTAGTGAAAATGCTCCTTCTTCCAGTGGTAAAAATGGCACCGACATCTTTGCCCATGTGGAACCACCACTTGTTTATGGTGGGCCGATTCCTTCCACTCATTTGAATCATGCCGGTCCTCCCCCTAAGATTGTGAAAAATGAGGACTTTGATTCTTGGGTTTATCGCTTTAAGCGTCATTTAAATCATGTGAATACTAATCTTTGGAGAATCATTGAAGAAGGTTTTTATCCGCATGACCAAAGCAACTTCACTCCTCGAGAAGCCGCGGATAATCAATTCAATGAGAATGCTCTCTTCATCATCCAAGATGCAATTCCACCCAAAGATCTACCTCATCTTGGCCCTTCGCCTTGGCCAAAGATGCATGGCTTTGTGTTGTCTCTCTCTACCGGGGAAGCGCAAGCATTCAACGCTCCAACTATGAAGTAGTGCAAGATGAAGCCGATGAGTTTGCAATGAAAGAAGATGAAGAACTTCGTGAGCTTTATCAGAGAGTAACCAAACTCACGGTCTCACTCCGAGATCATGGGACAAAGGACACGGATGACAATTGGATCAAGCACAAATTCCTCAAGGCAATGATGCCTTACCACAAGGCCATGTCCTCTGTCATTCGTCAAAGGCCGGACTTCCACACTTTGACCTTAAGTGAAGTGTTGTATGAGTTTGTGGCTATGAACATCTTGGACAAGACCACCGACAATGCGGTGCTTCACTCTCAAAGGGAAAAGAAGCCCAACCTTGCATTGAAGGCCAAGGTTTGTGTTGAAGAAGAAGAGGAAGAAGAGGAAAGCAACCCCGAAGATACAAAGTATGCCTATCATGAACACATGGCACTTGCTTCAAGGCAATTTTGGAGCAAGAAGAACTCAAGGACAAACTTCAACAAGAACAACTCAAGTGGCACGAAGAGCAAGCAACGTGTGAGGACTTGCTACAATTGTGGCAATTTGAGCCATTTTGTTGCGGAGTGCCCGTATGAGAAGAGGGAAGACAATGGTGGCAAGCTCATCCGAAAGGACAAAGCCAAGTCTTTCCCCAACAAGAGCAACTTCACCAAGAAGACACCTCACAAGGCGTTGGTGGTTCAAGAAGAGTACCATGAGGATGATGATGATGATGAAGATGGTGAGTCGGTTGCCATGGCCTCCGTTGCCATTGCAAAAACTCCACGAGTGTCTCTCTTCGACTCACTGTAACACCCACAATGCGGCTATATCTCCCACGTGTCGGAGCACGATTTAGAGGCATAACCGCATAGTAGGTATATCGCAAGAGGGGTAATCTTTACGCATCCCATGTACTAAATAAGAAAGAGATAAAGAGCTGGCTTACAATCGCCACTTCACACAAAACATAAATATAGCATTACATCATCCAGATACAATCAAGGTCCGACTACGGAACCAAATAAAGAAAGACAACCCCCAATGCATAGATCCCGATCGCCCCAACTGGGCTCCACTACTGATCGTCCGGAAAGGAAACATAGTAATGTCCCAAATCCTCGTCGAACTCCCACTTGAGTTCGGTCGTGTCCCCTGCACTGGCATCATCGGCACCTGCATCTGGTTTTGGAAGTAAACTGTGAGTCACGGGGACTCAGCAATCTCACACCCTCGCGATCAAGACTATTTAAGCTTATGGGTCGGAAAAAGGTAGTGAGGTGGATCTGCAGCAAGCACTAGCATATATGGTGGCTAACTTACGCAAATGAGAGCGAGAAGAGAAGCAAAGCTCGGTCGAGAAGCTATAAAGATCAAGAAGTGATCCTGAAACTACTTACGTTCAAGCATAACACGAGACCGTGTCCTCTTCCCGGACTCCGCCGAAAAGAGACCATCACGGCTACACACGCGGTTGATTCATTTTAATTAAGTTAAATGTCAGGTTTTCTACAACCAGATATTAAAAAAATCCCATCTGCCCATAACCGCGGGCACGGCTTTCAAAAGTTCAAAACCCTGCAGGGGTGTCCCAACTTAGCCCATCACAAGCTCTCACGGTCAACGAAGGATATTCCTTCTCCCAGGACGACCCGATCAGACTCGGAATCCCGGTTACAAGACATTTCGACAATGGTAAAACAAGACCAGCAAAGCCACCCGAATGTGCCGACAAATCCCGATAGGAGCTGCACATATCTCGTTCTCAGGGCACACTGGATGAGACATCCTATGAGTAAAACCAAATCTCAAGTTGCCCCGAGGTGGCCCCGCAATCTAGTCATTTCGGACCAGCACTCAGAGGAGCACTGGCCCGGGGGTTTTAAAATAAAGATGACCCTTGAGTCTGCGGAACCCAAGGGAAAAAGGCTTAGGTGGCAAATGGTAAAACCAAGGTTGGGCCTTGCTGGAGGAGTTTTATTCAAGGCGAACTGTCAAGGGGTTCCATTATAACCCAACCGCGTAAGGAACACAAAATCAAGGAATATAACACCGGTATGACGGAAACTAGGGTGGCAAGAGTGGAACAAAACACCAGGCATAAGGCCGAGCCTTCCACCCTTTACCAAGTATATAGATGCATTAAAGTAAACATGATATAATAATGATATCCTAACAATAATCATGTTCCAACAAGGAACAAACTCCATCATCACCTGCAACTAGCAACGCTATAAGAGGGGCTGAGCAAAACGGTAACATAGCCAAACAACAGTTTGCTAGGAAAGGTGGGTTAGAGGCTTGTCATGGCAATATGGGAGGCATGATAAATAATGTGGTAGGTATCGCGGAATAGCAAACGAGCGAACAACTATCAAGCAAAGATAGAAGTGATTTCTAGGGCATGGTCATCTTGCCTGCAAAGTTCTCCGAGTTGACGTAAGCTTGATCCTCGTAAGCGTACTCAACGGGTTCCTCGATCACGTACTCGTCTCCCGGATCTAACCAAAGCAAGAACACAAGCAAAGGAAAGAACAATCAACCACGGTGCAATGCGCAAGCAACATGATGCAAAACATGGCATGATATGCGGGATGTGATAAGCAATGCATATGCGTGCTTCGGAAGGGAAAGATTGAAGTAGGCCTCAACTTGGCAAACCAAGTGCGCCGCTGGAAAGATGAGTTGATTTCAGTCGAAATCGATATAAAGATCACCGGAATCGGATGCACGGTTTGCAAATGGCAAGCAAAACAAGAATGGCACAATTCTGCGATTAACAGCACGATGTCATCTAAAATGCAACAAGAAACTAAGCTACTGCACTCTAACATAGCAACAAAGCACATGGAAGTGATCTACTCAAGATGCTTGACAAAAGATGAACACTGATCTACGGCTAAATCACACAATAGCAGGTCAAACAAGCATGGCAAAAGTGTTGGGGAACGTAGCAGAATTTTAAAATTTTCTACGCATCACCAAGATCAATCTATGGAGTCATCTAGCAACGAGGGAGAGAAGTGCATCTACATACCCTTGTAGATCGCGCGCGGAAGCATTCAAAAGAACGGGGTTGATGGAGTCGTACTCGACGTGATTCAAATCACCGATGACCAAGTGCCGAACGGACAACACCTCCGCGTTCAACACACGTACAGTTGGGAAGACGTCTCCTCCAACTTGATCCAGCAAGGGGGAAGGAGAGGTCGATGAAGATCCAGCAGCACGACGGCGTGGTGGTGGAAGCAACGGTGATCTCAGCAGGGCTTCGCCAAGCGCAGGGAGACGGAGGAGTGTCACAGGAGGGAGAGGGAGAGGCCAGGGGCTTGGGTGCGTCTGCCCTCCCTCCCCCCACTATATATAGGGTGCCTAGGGGGGGTGCCGACCCTAGGAGATCCAATCTCCTAGGGGGGCGGCGGCCAAGGGGGTGCCTTGCCCCCCAAGGCAAGGGTGGCGCCCCCCACCCCTAGGGTTTCCAACCCTAGGCGCAGGGGGAGGCCCAAGGGGGGCGCACCAGCCCACTAGGGGCTGGTTCCCCTCCCACTTCAGCCCATGGGGCCCTCCGGGATAGGTGGCCCCACCCGGTGGACCCCCGGGACCCTTCCGGTGGTCCCGGTACAATACCGATTACCCCCAAAACTTTCCCGATGGCCGAAACTGTACTTCCTATATATAAATCTTTACCTCCGGACCATTCCGGAACTCCTCGTGACGTCCAGGATCTCATCCGGGACTCCGAACAACTTTCGGGTTACCGTGTGCTAATATCTCTACAACCCTAGCGTCACCGAACCTTAAGTGTGTAGACCCTACGGGTTCGGGAGACATGCAGACATGACCGAGAAACCTCTCCGGTCAATAACCAACAGCGGGATCTGGATACCCATGTTGGCTCCCACATGCTCCACGATGATCTCATTGGATGAACCATGATGTCGAGGATTCAATCAATCCGTATACAATTCCCTTTGTCAATCGGTACGTTACTTGCCCGAGACTCGATCGTCGGTATCCCAATACCTTGTTCAGTCTCGTTACCGGCAAGTCACTTTACTCGTACCGTAATGCATGATCCCATGATCAACCACTTGATCACATTGAGCTCATTATGATGATGCATTACCGAGTGGGCCCAGAGATACCTCTCCGTCATACGGAGTGACAAATCCCATTCTCGATTCGTGCCAACCCAACAGACACTTTTGGAGATACCTGTAATGTACCTTTATAGTCACCCAGTTATGTTGTGACGTTTGGCACACCCAAGGCAATCCTACGGTGTTCGGGAGTTGCACAACCTCATGGTCTAAGGAAATGATACTTGACATTCAGAAAAGCTACAGCAAATGAACTACACGATCTTTGAGCTATGCTTAGGATTGGGTCTTGTCCATCACATCATTCTCCTAATGATGTGATCCCGTTATCAATGACATCCAATGTCCATAGTCAGGAAACCATGACTATCTGTTGATCAACGAGCTAGTCAACTAGAGGCTCACTAGGGACGTGTTGTGGTCTATGTATTCACACATGTATTACGATTTCCGGATAACACAATTATAGCATGAACAATAGACAATTATCATGAACAAAGAAATATAATAATAACCATTTTATTATTGCCTCTAGGGCATATTTCCAACAGTCTCCCACTTGCACTAGAGTCAATATTCTAGTTACATTGTGATGAATAACACCCATGCAGTTCTGGTGTTGATCATGTTTTGCTCTCGGGAGAGGTTTAGTCAACGGATCTACCACATTCAGGTCCGTATGTACTTTACAAATCTCTATGTCTCCATTTTGAACACTTTCACGAATGGAGTTGAAGCGACGCTTGATATGCCTGGTCTTCCTGTGAAACCTGGGCTCCTTGGCAAGGGCAATATCTCCAGTGTTGTCACAGAAGAGAGTCATCGGGCCCGACGCATTGGGTATGACTCCTAGGTCGGTAATGAACTCCTTCACCCAGACTACTTCTTGTGCTGCCTCCGAGGCTGCCATGTACTCCGCTTCACATGTAGATCCCGCCACAACGCTTTGCTTGCAACTGCACCAGCTTACTGCCCCACCATTCAAAATATACACGTATCCGGTTTGTGACTTAGAGTCATCCAGATCTGTGTCGAAGCTAGCATCGACGTAACCCTTTACGACGAGCTCTTCGTCACCTCCATAAACGAGAAACATTTCCTTAGTCCTTTTCAGGTACTTCAGGATATTCTTGACCGCTGTCCAGTGTTCCATGCCGGGATTACTTTGGTACCTTCCTACCAAACTTACAGCAAGGTTTACATCAGGTCTGGTACACAGCATAGCATACATGATAGACCCTATGGCCGAGGCATAGGGGACGACACTCATCTTTTCTCTATCTTCTGCCGTGGTCGGGCATTGAGCCATGCTCAATCTCGTACCTTGCAATACAGGCAAGAACCCCTTCTTTGACTGATCCATTTTGAACTTCTTCAATATCTTGTCAAGGTACGTACTCTGTGAAAGACCAATGAGGCGTCTCGATCTATCTCTATAGATCTTGATGCCTAATATATAAGCAGCTTCTCCAAGGTCCTTCATTGAAAAACACTTGTTCAAGTAGGCCTTTATGCTTTCCAAGAATTCTATATCATTTCCCATCAACAGTATGTCATCCACATACAATATGAGAAATGCTACAGAGCTCCCACTCACTTTCTTGTAAATGCAGGCTTCTCCATAAGTCTGCATAAACCCAAACGCTTTGATCATCTCATCAAAACGAATGTTCCAACTCCGAGATGCTTGCACCAGCCCATAAATCGAGCGTTGGAGTTTGCACACCTTGTCAGCATTCTTAGGATCGACAAAACCTTCCGGCTGCATCATATATAATTCTTCCTTAAGGAAACCATTAAGGAATGCCGTTTTGACATCCATTTGCCATATCTCATAATCATAGAATGCGGCAATTGCTAACATGATTCGAACGGACTTCAGCTTCGCTACAGGTGAGAAAGTCTCATCGTAGTCAACCCCTTGAACTTGTCGATAACCCTTAGCGACAAGCCGAGCTTTATAGATGGTCACATTACCATCCACGTCTGTCTTCTTCTTAAAGATCCATTTATTTTCTATGGCTCGCCTATCATCGGGCAAGTCAGTCAAAGTCCATACTTCGTTTTCATACATGGATCCTATCTCGGATTTCATGGCTTCCAGCCATTTGTCGGAATCCGGGCCCACCATCGCTTCTTCATAGTTCGAAGGTTCACCGTTGTCTAACAACATGATTTCCAAGACAGGGTTGCCGTACCACTCTGGTGCGGAACGTGTCCTTGTGGACCTACAAAGTTCAGTAGCAACTTGATCTGAAGTTTCATGATCATCATCATTAACTTCCTCTCTAGTCGGTGCAGGCACCTCGGGAACATTTTCCTGAGTTGCGCCACTTTCCGGTTCAAGAGGTAATACTTCATCAAGTTCTACTTTCCTCCCACTTACTTCTTTCGAGAGAAACTCTTTCTCTAGAAAGGGCCCATTCTTGGCAACAAAGATCTTGCCTTCGGATCTGAGGTAGAAGGTATACCCAACAGTTTCTTTAGGGTATCCTATGAAGACGCATTTTTCCGACTTGGGTTCGAGCTTTTCAGGTTGAAGTTTCTTGACATAAGCATCGCATCCCCAAACTTTTAGAAACGACAGCTTAGGTTTCTACCCAAACCATAATTCATACGGTGTCGTCTCAATGGATTTTGACGGAGCCCTATTTAAAGTGAATGCGGCAGTCTCTAAAGCATAGCCCCAAAATGACAGCGGTAAATCGGTAAGAGACATCATAGATCGCACCATATCTAATAGAGTGCGATTACGACGTTCGGACACACCATTACGCTGAGGTGTTCCAGGCGGCGTGAGTTGTGAAACTATTCCACATTTTCTTGGTGTGTGCCAAATTCGTGACTCAAGTATTCTCCCACACGATCTGATCGCAAGAACTTGATTTTCCTGTCACGTTGATTCTCAACCTCACTCTGAAATTCCTTGAACTTTTCAAAGGTCTCAGACTTGTGTTTCATTAAGTAGACATACCCATATCTACTCAAGTCATCAGTGAGGGTGAGAACATAGCGATAGCCACCGCGAGCCTCAACACTCATTGGACCGCACACATCAGTATGTATGATTTCCAATAAGTTGGTTGCTCGCTCCATTGTTCCTGAGAACGGAGTCTTGGTCATTTTACCCATGAGGCATGGTTCTCACATGTCAAATGATTCGTAATCAAGAGACTCTAAAAGTCCATCTGCATGGAGCTTCTTCATGCATTTGACACCTATGTGACCAAGGCGGCAGTGCCACAAGTATGTGGGACTATCATTATCAAGCTTACATCTTTTGGTATTCACACTATGAATATGTGTAGCATTACGCTCGAGATTCATTAAGAATAAATCATTCACCATCGGAGCATGACCATAAAACATATCTCTCATATAAATAGAACAACCATTATTCTCGGATTTAAATGAGTAGCCATCTCGAATTAAACAAGATCCTGACACAATGTTCATGCTCAAAGCTGGCACTAAATAACAATTATTGAGGTTTAAAACTAATCCCGTAGGTAAATGTAGAGGTAGCGTGCCGACGGCGATCACATCGACCTTGGAACCATTCCTGACGCGCATCGTCACCTCGTCCTTCGCCAGTCTCCGCTTATTCCGCAGCTCCTGTTTTGAGTTACAAATGTGAGCAACCGCACCGGTATCAAATACCCAGGAGCTACTACGAGTACTGGTAAGGTACACATCAATTACATGTATATCACATATACCTTTCGTGTTGCCGGCCTTCTTGTTCGCTAAGTATTTGGGGCAGTTCCGCTTCCAGTGACCACTTCCCTTGCAATAAAAACACTCAGTCTCGGGCTTGGGTCCATTCTTTGGCTTCTTCCCGGCAGCTTGCTTACCGGGCGCGGCAACTGCCTTGCCGTCCTTCTTGAAGTTCTTTTTACCCTTGCCTTTCTTGAACTTAGTGGTTTTATTCACCATCTGTTGGGGAACGTAGTAATTTCAAAAAAAATCCTACGCACACGCAAGATCATAGTGATGCATAGCAACGAGAGGGGGAGAGTGTGATCTACGTACCGTTGTAGATCGACAACGGAAGCGTTAACTTGGTTGATGTAGTCGTACGTCTCCACGGCCCGACCGATCAAGCACCAAAACTATGGCACCTCCGAGTTCTAGCACACGTTCAGCTCGATGACGATCCCCGGACTCCGATCCAGCAAAGTGTCGGGGAAGAGTTCCGTCAGCACGACGGCGTGGTGACGATCTTGATGTACTATCGTCGCAGGGCTTCGCCTAAGCACCGCTACAATATTATCGAGGACTATGGTGGAAGGGGGCACCGCACACGGCTAAGAATATGATCACGTGGATCAACTTGTGTCTCTAGGGTGCCCCCCTGCCCCCGTATATAAAGGAGCAAGGGAGGAGGAGGCCGGCCCTAGGAGGAGGGCGCGCCAAGGGGAGTCCTACTCCCACCGGGAGTAGGACTCCTTCTTTCCTAGTCCAACTAGGAGAAGGGGGGAAAGGAGGGAAGTGGAGAAGGAAGGGAGAGGTGGGCCGCGCCCCAAACCCCTTGTCCTATTCGGACTGGGCTTGGGAGGGGCGCGCGCCACCTCCTGGCTCCTTCCCACTAAAGCCCATTAAGGCCCAATACTCTTCCCCGTATTCCTGTAACTCCCCGGTACTCCGAAAAATACCCGAATTACTCGGAACCTTTCCGATGTCCGAATATAGTCGTCCAATATATCGATCTTTACGTCTCGACCATTTCGAGACTCCTCGTCATGTCCCCGATCTCATCCGGGACTCCGAACTCCTTCGGTACATCAAAACTCATAAACTCATAATATAACTGTCATCAAAACCTTAAGCGTGCGGACCCTACGGGTTCGAGAACAATGTAGACATGACCGAGACATGTCTCCGGTCAA
This sequence comes from Triticum urartu, assembly GCF_003073215.2. Lineage (NCBI taxonomy): Eukaryota > Viridiplantae > Streptophyta > Magnoliopsida > Poales > Poaceae > Triticum > Triticum urartu. The sequence goes on from NC_053028.1 coordinate 230,420,075, forward strand.
TGACCAATAGCGGGACCTGGATGCCCATATTGGCTCCTACATATTCTACGAAGATCTTTATCGGTTAGACCGCATAACAACATACGTTGTTCCCTTTGTCATCGGTATGTTACTTGCCCGACATTCGATCGTCGGTATCTTAATACCTAGTTCAATCTCGTTATCGGCAAGTCTCTTTACTCGTTCCGTAATACATCATCTCACAACTAACTCATTAGTTGCAATGCTTGCAAGGCTTATGTGATGTGCATTACCGAGAGGGCCCAGAGATACCTCTCCGACAATCGGAGTGACAAATCCTAATCTCAAAATACGCCAACCCAACATTTACCTTTGGAGACACCTGTAGAGCTCCTTTATAATCACCCAGTTACGTTGTGACGTTTGGTAGCACACAAAGTGTTCCTCCGGTAAACGGGAGTTGCATAATCTCATAGTCATAGGAACATGTGTAAGTCATGAAGAAAGCAATAGCAACATACTAAATGATCGGGTGCTAAGCTAACGGAATGGGTCATGTCAATCACATCATTCTCCTAATGATGTGATCCCGTTAATCAAATAACAACTCTTTTGTTTATGGTTAGGAAACATAACCATCTTCGATTAACGAGCTAGTCAAGTAGAGGCATACTAGTGACACTTTGTTTGTCTATGTATTCACACAAGTATTATGTTTCCGGTTAATACAATTCTAGCATGAATAATAAACATTTATCATGATATAAGGAAATAAATAATAACTTTATTATTGCCTCTAGGGCATATTTCCTTCACCATCAACACTTGATGTTCCTTTTTGATTTCTACCTCCGCTGATTTCAGCATTGAATATACCTCAGGAATGGTCTTTTCCATCCCCTGCATATTGAAGTTCATCACAAAGCTCTTGTAGCTCAGTGGAAGCGACTGAAGGATTCTGTCAATGACCGCGTCATCCGGGAGATTAACTCCCAGCTGAGTCAAGCGGTTATGTAACCCAGACATTGTGAGTATGTGCTCACTGACAGAACTATTTTCCTCCATTTTACAGCTGAAGAACTTGTCGGAGACTTCATATCTCTCGACCCGGGCATGAGCTTGACTAAACCATTTTCAGCTCTTCGAACATCTCATATGCTCTGTGTCTCTCAAAACGCTTTTGGAGCCCCGGTTCTAAGCTGTAAAGCATGCCGCACTGAACGAGGGAGTAATCATCAACACGCTGCTGCCAAGCGTTCATAACGTCTTGGTTCTCTGAGATGGGTGCGTCACCTAGCGGTGCTTATAGGACACAATCTTTCTTGGCAGCTATGAGGATGATCCTCAGGTTCCAGACCCAGTCCGTATAGTTGCTGCCATCATCTTTCAGCTTGGTTTTCTCTAAGAACGCGTTGAAGTTGAGGACAACGTGGGCCATTTGATCTACAAGACATATTGTAAAGATTTTAGACTAAGTTCATGATAATTAAATTCATCTAATCAAATTATTCAATGAACTCCCACTCAGATAGACATCCCTCCAGTCATCTAAGTATAACATGATCCGAGTTAACTAGGCCGTGTCCGATCATCACGTGAGACGGACTAGTCAACATGCTCGACCTTTCGGTCTTCTGTGTTCCGAGGCCATGTCTGTACATGCTAGGCTCGTCAAGTCATCCTAAGTGTATCGCGTGTGTAAATCTGGCTTACACCCGTTGTATTCGAACGTTAGAATCTATCACACCCGATCATCACGTGGTGCTTCGAAACAACGAACCTTCGCAACGGTGCACAGTTAGGGGGAACACTTTCTTGAAATTATTTCGAGGGATCATCTTATTTAAGCTACCGTCGTTCTAAGCAAATAAGATGTAAAACATGATAAACATCACATGCAATCAAATAGTGACATGATATGGCCAATATCATTCGCTCCTTTTGATCTCCATCTTCGGGGCTCCATGATCATCGTTGTCACCGGCATGACACCATTATCTCCATCATCGTGATCTCCATCATCGTGTCTTCTTGAAGTTGTCACGTCATCTATTACTTCTACTACTATGGCTAACTCTTTAGCAATAAAGTAAAGTAATTACATGACATTTATGTTGACACGCAGGTCATAAATAAATAACGACAACTCCTATGGCTCCTACCGGTTGTCATACTCATCGACATGCAAGTCGTGATTCCTATTACAAGAACATGATCATCTCATACATAACATATATCATTCATCACATCCTTTGGCCATATCATATCACAAAACACTTGCTGCAAAAACAAGTTAGACGTCCTTAATTGTTGTTGCAAGTTTTTTACGTGGCTGCTATAGGATTCTAGCAAGAACGTTTCTTACCTACGCCAAAACCACAACGTGAATTGTCAATTTCTATTTACCCTTCATAAGGACCCTGTTCATCGAATCCGATTCGACTAAAGTGGGAGAGACAGCCACCCGCCAGCCACCTTATGCAACTAGTGCATGTCAGTCGGTGGAACCGGTCTCACGTAAGCGTACGTGTAAGGTTGGTCCGGGCCGCTTCATCCCACAATACCGCCGAATCAAGATAAGACTAGTAACAGCAAGATAATTGACAATTTCGACGCCCACAACTACTTTGTGTTCTACTCGTGCATAGTAACTACGCATAGACCTAGCTCATGATGCCACTGTTGGGGAACGTAGCAGAATTTTAAAATTTTCTACGCATCACCAAGATCAATCTATGGAGTCATCTAGCAACAGGGAGAGGAGTGCATCTACATACCCTTGTAGATCGCGCGCGGAAGCGTTCAAGAGAACGGGGTTGATGGAGTCGTACTCGACGTGATTCAAATCACCGATGACCAAGTGCCGAACGGACAACACCTCCGCGTTCAACACACGTACGGTTGGGAAGACGTCTCCTCCAACTTGATCCAGCAAGGGGGAAGGAGAGGTTGATGAAGATCCAGCAGCACGACGGCGTGGTGGTGAAAGCAACGGTGATCTCAGCAGGGCTTCGCCAAGCGCAGGGAGACGGAGGAGTGTCACGGGAGGGAGAGGGAGAGGCCAGGGGCTTGGGTGCGGCTGCCCTCCCTCCCCCCACTATATATAGGGTGCCTAGGGGGGCGCCGGCCCTAGGAGATCCAATCTCCTAGGAGGGGCGGCGGCCAAGGGGGTGCCTTGCCCCCCAAGGCAAGGGTGGCGCCCCCCACCCCTAGGGTTTCCAACCCTAGGCGCAGGGGGAGGCCCAAGGGGGGCGCACCAGCCCACTAGGGGCTGGTTCCCCTCCCACTTCAGCCCATGGGGCCCTCCGGGATAGGTGGCCCCACCCGGTGGACCCCCGGGACCCTTCCGGTGGTCCTGGTACAATACCGATTACCCCCGAAACTTTCCCGATGGCCGAAACTGGACTTCCTATATATAAATCTTTACCTCCGGACCATTCCGGAACTCCTCGTGACATCCGGGATCTCATCCGGGACTCCGAACAACTTTCGGGTTACCGTGTGCTAATATCTCTACAACCCTAGCGTCACCGAACCTTAAGTCTGTAGACCCTACGGGTTCGGGAGACATGCAGACATGACCAAGAAACCTCTATGGTCAATAACCAACAGCAGGATCTGGATACCCATGTTGGCTCCCACATGCTCCACGATGATCTCATCGGATGAACCACGATGTCGAGGATTCAATCAATCCGTATACAATTCCCTTTGTCAATCGGTACGTTACTTGCCCGAGACTCGATCGTCGGTATCCCAATACCTTGTTTAGTCTCGTTACCAGCAAGTCACTTTACTCTTACCGTAATGCATGATCCCGTGATCAACCACTTGATCACATTGAGCTCATTATGATGATGCATTACCGAGTGGGCCCAGAGATACCTCTCCGTCATACAGAGTGACAAATCCCAGTCTCGATTCGTGCCAACCCAACAGACACTTTTGGAGATACCTGTAATGTACCTTTATAGTCACCCAGTTACTTGTGACGTTTGGCACACCCAAGGCAATCCTACGGTGTCCGGGAGTTGCACAACCTCATGGTCTAAGGAAATGATACTTGACATTCAGAAAAGCTACATCAAACGAACTACACGATCTTTGAGCTATGCTTAGGATTGGGTCTTGTCCATCACATCATTCTCCTAATGATGTGATCCCGTTATCAATGACATCAAATGTCCATAGTCAGGAAACCATGACTATCTGTTGATCAACGAGCTAGTCAACTAGAGGCTCACTAGGGACGTGTTGTGGTCTATGTATTCACACATGTATTGCGATTTCCGGATAACACAATTATAGCATGAACAATAGACAATTATCATGAACAAAGAAATATAATAATAACCATTTTATTATTGCCTCTAGGGCATATTTCCAACAAAAAGTGCAAAAGATATCAGCATCACAGACTTAGTGAAAATACTAACATGTCAGGAATTACATCAGGAGGCAAAGTTTAGAGCAAGCTAACAACATGCTACAGGAAGAGAACATAGCAATACAAGGCATGGCATGGATAGAGTACAACCATATGTCCAAATCATCCTTACTGAACATACTCAAAAGAAGCATGGATCTCACTGTAGCAACATGAATACATGGCATAAAAATAACAGCAGAGCAAAGACTTAGTGAAATTCTAAGTCCCTGAAATCAGTAATATCATGAGAGCTACTTTGCATGCTTGTGCTGGTCACCACATTGATCACAAAAATACATGGCATACACCCCTGTAAAGATGGCATGGCATAGCCCAAAACACATGTAGAGCTCATGCTCATATGCAGCTCACAATAAATGTGGCAAAAATGACAAATGCTCATAATCTGCTAAGTAACAGGAGCTAACATTTTATAGCACTCTTGCACCCCATGATTTGGGCATCAAGATGGACTCAAACAAGCATGGCACAATGGAACAAAATGAAGAGCACATCATTATGAACAATTTGATATATCACACGCACGAAACAGAGCTACGGATGAGAAGTTATGACATGTTGAACATGGCTAAAAAATATATCAGACAAATGACTTGGTGGAAAATGGACCTCTCCGGAATAGATCTAGGGTTCTTCGGAAGCACGTGAACCGAGGTCAACGGCGACGCAACAGCTTATCCGGCGATTTGGACATGGGGCGGCGCCGGAGAGTGGTCGGGGTCGGGCGGATCCGACCGCGGCTCGCCGGATCCGACCGGACACCGACGAAGGGCGGCACGGGGAGGCGTAGGAGCAGCGGCGGAGCAGTGCTGGTGTGGCGGCGGCCGGAGAGAGTCGGGTGGCGACCGGCGTGCGAGGTGACGACGGCGGGTGGCGCGCTGGAGGAGTGCTCGGCGGCAGGGAGGAGATGGGCCGCGGGGGCCGGCGGCGGGGCGCGGGTGGCGGGTTCTGTCCGGCGGCGGCCGGACGTGTCCGGTGGCTGCGGGAGGAGGTTTCGCCCGAATTTGGAGGAGGGGGCACCTATTTGTACATAGAAGGAGGTGGGAGTGTCCAAATGGAGAGCGATTTTTGGCCACACGATCGTGATCGAACGACCAAGAGGATGGAGGGGTTTGGGATTGTTATTTGGCCACTTTGGAGGGGTGTTGGGCTGCAACACACACAAGGCCTTTATGGCTCCCTGGTTAACCGTTGGAGTATCGAACGGACTCCAAATGGCACGAAACTTGACAGGCGGTCTACCGGTGGTATACCAAGGCCGCTTGGAAAATCTCGGTCCATTCCGAGAAAGTTTAACACCCACACACGAAAAGAGGCAAAAGGGGGCGCCGGAGGATGTAGGAGTGTTGGAATGCAAAACGGACAACGGGGAAAATGCTCGGATGCATGAGACAAACATGTATGCAAATGAGATGCACATGATGACATGATATGAAATGCATGACATGAACAAAATGCAAAACGAAGACAAAACCCAACCACGAGGGAATCTCATAACTTAGAGCCGGAAATGGCAAGAGTTGGAGTACAAATATGGTAAGTTACATCTGGGGTGTTACAACACTCCACCACTATGGAAGGATCTCGTCCCGAGATCTAGGACCGAAAGAACTCCGGATATTCGGAACGGAGGTGGTCCTCACGTTCCCAGGTGGCTTCTCGGTCGGAATGGTGTGACCACTTCACTTTCAGGAATTTGATAGACTTGTTGCGAGTCTTGCGCTCAGTTTCTTCAAGAATAGCAACGGGATGCTCATGATAAGACATGTCTTCTTGGAGATCAATCTTTTCGAAGTTGATGGTGCGCTCAGGCGTCTTGAAGCACTTGCGAAGCTGAGACACGTGAAACACGTCGTGCACATTTGCAAAGTTGGACGGAAGCTCAAGTTGATAGGCGAGATCGCCTCTTTTGCCAATGATCTTGAAAGGACCCACGTATCTAGGGGCAAGCTTCCCTTTGATACCGAAGCGATGAGTGCCTTTCATTGGAGAGACACAGAGGTAGACATGGTCTCCGATCTCGAAAGCCAAGTCACGATGCTTGCTATCATAGTAACTCTTCTGACGCGATTGTGCGGCTTTGAGATTTTCACGGATGACTTTGCACATTTCTTCAGCCTCTGTGATTAAGTCATTGCCAAGAATTTGGCGTTCACCAGTCTCTGACCAATTAAGAGGAGTACGACACTTTCTGCCATATGGAATCTCGAATGGGGCCTTGCCCGAACTCGCTTGGAAACTGTTGTTGTAGGAGAACTCGACATATGGAAGACAATCTTCCCACTTCATAACGAAGGAAATGACACAAGCCCTGAGCATATCTTCAAGAATTTGATTGACTCGCTCGACTTGTCCACTAGTTTGAGGATGAAAGGCTGTGCCGAAGCGAATGTTGGTGCCCATGGCCTTCTGGAAGGAATCCCAGAACTTAGAGGTAAAGGTGCTTCCACGATCTGAAGATATCAACTTCGGAATGCCGTGCAAGGAGACAATCCTGGAGGTATATAGCTCTGCCAACTGAGCTGCTATGATAGATTCTTTGATAGGAAGAAAATGAGCCACTTTAGTAAGCTTGTCGATGACAACAAAGATAGCATCATTTCCACGCTTGGACTTGGGAAATCCAGTCACGAAGTCCATCTCAATATGGTCAAACTTCCATTCTGGAATAGCAAGAGGTTGGAGGAGACCAGCTGGCTGTTGGTGTTCTGCTTTCACTCTTCTATAGACATCACATTCATTCACGAACCGAGCAATTTCTCGCTTCATTCGAGTCCACCAATACGACTGCTTGAGGTCATGGTACATCTTTGTACTTCCAGGATGAATAGATAGGAGTGAATTGTGAGCCTCGTTCATAATGACTTTACGAAGGTCACCTTTAGGAACAACAATTCGATCCTCGAAGAAAAGAGTATCTTTGTCATCAAGGCGATAGCACTTGTACTTGGGTTGGCTCTTGGCAATACCAATCTTCACCTTCTTCACCATTGCATCAAGAAGTTGTGCCTCATGAATTTGATCTTCCAAAGTAGGAGAGACTTGGAGGTTGGCAAGAAATCCTTGAGGAACAACTTGGAGATTAAGTTTGCGGAAAGCTTCACAAAGATCCGGTTGGAAGGGCTTGAGAATCAAACTGTTGCAGTAAGCCTTCCTGCTCAAAGCGTCAGCAATGACATTGGCCTTGCTTGGAGTATATTCAATACTCGGATTATACTCTTGAATCATTTCGACCCAACGAGTCTGCCTGAGGTTGAGGTTGGGCTGAGTGAAGATGTACTTGAGGCTCTTATGATCAGTGAAGATGTCCACTTTCCTTCCCAACAAGAGATGTCTCCATGTTAAAAGAGCATGGACAACTGCTGCCAACTCGAGGTCATGAGTGGGGTAGTTCTTTTCGTTGGTCTTCAACTGGCGAGCGGTATAGGCCACAACTTTCTTCTCTTGCATTAACACAGCACCGAGACCTTGCAGGGAAGCATCACAGAAAACTTCGAATGGTTTGGATTCATCAGGAGGAGTCAGAACTGGAGCTGTGACTAGCTTCTCTTTCAGGGTGTTGAAAGTGATGTCACATTCAGGCGTCTAGGCATACTTCACATGCTTCTGGAGGAGGTTGGAAAGAGGCTTTGCAATCTTAGAGAAATTCTCAATGAATCTTCGACAATAGCTTGCAAGCCCAAGGAAGCTGCGGAGCTGCTTGACATTCTGAGGCGGTTCCCAATTCACAATTGCAGACACCTTCTCAGGATTAACAACAATGCCCTTGGCGGAGATGATATGCCCAAGGTAGAGAACCTCATCGAGCCAAAACTCGCACTTTGAAAACTTTGCATAGAACTGATGTTCTCTGAGTTTGTCCAGCACCAATCTCAAATGCTTGGCATGATCCTCCTTGTTCTTGGAAAATACCAAAATATCATCGACATACACCAAGACGAAATCATTTGTGTAAGGGTTGAAGATGAAGTTCATCATGCGAGAGAATGTTGGAGGAGCATTGACAAGGCCGAAAGACATGACAGTGTATTCATAAGAACCATAGCTTGTTCTGAATGCTATCTTGGGGATATCTTGTTCACGAATGCGAATCTGATGATAGCCCATACGGAGGTCAAGCTTGGAGAATACTTGAGCACCTTTGAGTTGCTCGAAAAGCTCATTGATGTTGGGAAGTGGGTACTTGTTCTTTATGGTCTTCTTGTTCAATGGACGGTATTCGACGCAAAGTCGGTCCGTGCCATCCTTCTTCTTGACAAAAAGAACACCACACCCCATGGAGAAGAACTCGGTCGGATCAGACCCATACGCTCTTGTTCATCGAGTTGTTTCTTCAGCTCCTTCAAATCTTCTAGTCCAAGCTTGTAAGGACGTTTGCAAACAGGTTCTGTGCCAGGCTCAAGATCAATGACGAATTCAACTAGCCGGCGCGGAGGCATTCCTGGAAGCTCTTCTGGAAAGACGTCTTGATATTCACAAATGACTGGAATCTGAGAGATGGCATTCAACTCGCCCTTCTCATTGAGAGAAAACAGTCGAATGGTATCATCACGAGCGGCATAGATGATCACATCCTCAGATGAGTGTGTCAATTGAAACTGCCTGGCAGCACAATCAAGCCGAGCCTTGTGCTTAGAAAGCCAGTCCATGCCGAGAATTAGATCAATATCCGAGTCACCAAGAACAATAGGAGAAGACAGAAACTTATAGTCTCCAAATTGGACAGAGACATCGGGAGCAACCAAACTAGAAGTCATAAGCTTTCCCGGAGAAACAACTTGCATGACTTTGGGCAAAACCTCTGTATCAACATTGTGCTCCGATGCGAATGGGAATGCCATGAAAGAATGTGATGCACCAGTATCAAAAAGAACTTTGGCAGGAAAAGAGTTAACTGGAAGGTTACCCATGATCACTCTTGAAGAGTCCTCTGCCCGAGCTGCGTTCATCATGTTGACCTTTGCAAACTTGGCATTATGTCTGACCACTGCATTGCTGGCAGATCTCACAGGAGGAGGAGGCGGAAGATGCCTCTGGCTGAAGCATTTGTTTGCATAGTGCCCTTTCTGCTGACACTTGTTGCAAGTCACCTCTGAGAGCGGACGGTGATACAGAGCACTTGACCTTGGAGCATGAGACGACGCTTTGTTCTGATAGCCTGGGTTGGGTGGGTGGGAAGATCCATTGCCACCTTTGCTCTTCTGCTGATAAGGCTGACAGAACGAAGGAGGAGGCAACCAGAACATGTGCATCTCATTTGCATACGTGTTCGTCTCATGCATCCGAGCATTTTCTCTGATCCATATTACCATATTTGTACTCCAACTCTTGCCATTTCTGGCTCTAAGTTATGAGATTCCCTCGGGGTTGGGTTTTGTCTTCGTTTGCATTTTGTTCATGTCATGCATTTCATATCGTGTCATCATGTGCATCTCATTTGCATACGTGTTCGTCTCATGCATTCGAGCATTTTCCCCGTTGTCCGTTTTGCATTCCGACACTCCTACGTCCTCCGACGCCCCCTTTTGCCTCTTTTCATGTGCGGGTGTTAAACTTTCTCGGAATGGACCGAGATTTGCCAAGCGGCCTTGGTACACCACTGGTAGACCGCCTCTCAAGTTTCGTGCCATTTGGAGTCCGTTTGATACTCCAACGGTTAACCGGGGAGCCGTAAAGGCCTCGTGTGTGTCGCAGCCCAACACCCCTCCAAAGTGGCCAAATAACCCATCCAAAACCCCTCAATCCTCTCGGTCATTCGATCACGATCGCGTGGCCGAAAACCGCTCTCCATTTGGACACTCCCACCTCCTTCTATGTATAAATAGGTGCCCCCTCCTCCAAATTCGGACGAAACCCTAGTCTAACTCCTCCCGCCGCCACCGGACATGTCCGGCCGCCGCCGGACAAAACCCGCTGCCGCCCGCAGCCAACGGGGGCCTGCCACGTGGCAGCGCCACCCGCGCCCTGCCGCGGCCCGCTCGGGCCCGCCGGCGGCCCCCGCGGCCCATCTCCTCCCCGCCGCCGAGCGCTCCTCCAGCGCGCCACCCGCCGCCGTCACCTCGCGCGCCGGTCGCCGCCCGACTCTCTCCGGCCGCCGCCACGCCAGCGCTGCTCCGCCGCGATTCCTGCGCCTCCCCGCGCCGCCCTTCGCCGGCGTCCGATCGGATCCAGCGAGCCGTGGCCGGATCCGCCCGACCCCGACCACTCTCCGCCGCCGCCCCGCCTCCACATCGCCGAAGAAGTCACTGTGTCGCCGTTGACCTCGGTTCGTGTGCTTCCGGAGAACCCTAGATCTATTTCGAAGAGGTCCATTTTCCACCAAGTCATTTGTCTGATATATTTTTTAGCCCTGTTCAACATGCCATAACTTCTCATCCGTAGCTTCGTTTTGTGCGTGTGATATATCAAATTGTTCATCATGATGTGCTCTTTATTTTGTTCCATTGTGCCATGCTTATTTGAGTCCATCATGATGCCCAAATCATGGGTGCAAGAGTGCTATAAAATGTTAGCTCCTGTTACTCAGCAGATTATGAGCATTTGTCATTTTTGCCACATTTATTGCGAGTTGCATATGAGCATGAGCTCTACATGTGTTTTGGGCTATGTCATGCCATCTTTACAGGGGTGTATGCCATGTATTTTTGTAATCAATGTGGTGACTAGCACAAGCATGCAAAGTAGCTCTCATGATATTACTGATTTCAGGGACTTAGAATTTCATTAAATCTTTGCTCTGCTGTTCTTTTATGCCATGTATTCATGTTGCTACAGTGAAATCCATGCTTCTTTTGAGTATGTTCAGTAAGGATGATTTAGACATATGGTTGTGCTCTATCCATGCCATGCCTTGTATTGCTATGTTCTGTTCTTGTAGCATATTGTTAGCTTGCTCTAAACTTTGCCTCCTGATATAATTCCTGACATGTTAGTATTTTCACCAAGTCTGTGATGTTGATATCTTTTGCACTTTTGCCATGCTTGTTTGAACCTTCTATTGTGTGATTTAGTTGTAGCTCAGTGTTCATCTTTTGTCAAGCATCTTGAGTAGATCACTGCCATGTGCTTTGTTGCTATGTTAGAGTGCAGTAGCTTAGTTTGTTGTTGCATTTTAGATGACATCGTGTTGTTAATCGCAGAATTGTGTCATTATTGTTTTGCTTGCCATTTGCAAACCGTGCATTCGATTCCGGTGATCTTTATATCGATTTCGACCGAAATCAACTCATCTTTCCAGCGGCGCACTTGGTTTGCCAAGTTGAGGCCTAGTTCAATTTTTCCCTTTCGAAGCACGCATATGCATTGCTTAACACATCCCGCATATCATGCCATGTTTTGCATCATGTTGCTTGCGCATTGCACCGTGGTTGATTGTTGTTTCCTTTGCTTGTGTTCTTGCTTTGGTTAGAGCCGAGAGACGAGTACGTGATCGAGGAACTCGTTGAGTACGCTTACGAGGATCAAGCTTACGTCAACTCGGAGAATTTTGCAGGCAAGATGACCATACCATAGAAATCACTTCTATCTTTGCTTGATAGTTGTTCGCTCTTTTGCTATGCCGCGATACCTACCACATGATTTATCATGCCTCCCATATTGCCATGACAAGCCTCTAACTCACCTTTCCTAGCAAACCGTTGTTTGGCTATGTTACCGAGTTGCTCAGCCCCTCTTATAGCGTTGCTAGTTGCAGGTGATGATGGAATTTGTTCCTTGTTGGAACATGATTATTGTTGGGATATCATTATTATATCTTGTTTACTTTAATGCATCTATATACTTGGTAAAGGGTGGAAGGCTCGGCCTTATGCCCGGTGTTTTGTTCCACTCTTGCCGCCCTAGTTTCCGTCATATCGGTGTTATGTTCCTTGATTTTGCGTTCCTTACGCGGTTGGGTTATAATGGGAACCCCTTGACAGTTCGCCTTGAATAAAACTCCTCCAGGAAGGCCCAACCTTGGTTTTACCATTTGCCACCTAAGTCTTTTTCCCTTGGGTTCCGTGGACTCAAGGGTCATCTTTATTTTAACCCCCCGGGCCAGTGCTCCTCTGAGTGTTGGTCCGAAACGAGTAGGCTGCGGGGCCACCTCGGGGCAACTTGAGGTTTGGTTTTACTCGTAGGATGTCTCATCCAGTGTGCATTGAGAACGAGATATGTGCAGCTCCTATCAGGATTTGTCGGCACATTCGGGTTGCTTTGCTGGTCTTGTTTTACCATTGTCGAAATGTCTTGTGACCGGGATTCCGAGTCTGATCGGGTCGTCCTGGGAGAAGGAATATCCTTTGTTGACCGTGAGAGCTTGTGATGGGCTAAGTTGGGACACCCCTGCAGGGTTTTGAAATTTCGAAAGTCGTGCCCGCGGTTATGGGCAGATGGGAATTTGTTAATATCCAGTTGTAGAAAACCTGACACTTAACTTAATTAAAATGAATCAACCGCGTGTGTAGCCGTGATGGTCTCTTTTAGGCGGAGTCCGGGAAGAGGACACGGTCTCGTGTTATGCTTGAACGTAAGTAGTTTCAGGATCACTTCTTGATCTTTATAGCTTCTCGACCGAGCTTTGCTTCTCTTCTCGCTCTCATTTGCGTAAGTTAGCCACCATATATGCTACTGCTTGCTGCAGATCCACCTCACTACCTTTTTCCGACCCATAAGCTTAAATAGTCTTGATCGCGAGGGTGTGAGGTTGCTGAGTCCCCGTGACTCACAGTTTACTTCCAAAACCAGATGCAGGTGCCGATGATGCCAGTGCAGGGGACGCGATCGAACGCAAGTGGGAGTTCGACGAGGATTCGGGACGTTACTATGTTTCCTTTCCGGACGATCAGTAGTGGAGCCTAGTTGGGGCGATCGGGATCTATGCATTAGGGGTTGTCTTTCTTTATTTGGTTCCGTAGTCGGACCTTTATTGTATCTGGATGATGTAATGCTATATTTATGTTTTGTGTGAAGTGGCAATTGTAAGCCAGCTCTTTATCTCTTTCTTATTCAGTACATGGGATGCATAAAGATTACCCCTGTTGCGACATGCCTACTATGCGGTTATGCCTCTAAGTCGTGCTCCGACACGTGGGTGGGAACATCACCGCCAAGTGCCTCATGGCTAAAGCCACCAACAAGGTAACCCCCAACATCAAAACTACCATCATTAATAATCCTTCCTTGATGGATTACATTGATGAATATGAGGGATCTAATGTGGAGGAAAATGAGTTTGAGTCCTTTATGGGTAAACTCAAGGGTAAATCCAAGAAGCATTTTGTTGCTCTCTTGGAACAACTTGGTGAAGCCAATGACATGATCGAGGCTCACGAAGATGCCATCTCCAAGATGGAGGGGCATAGTCATGACTATGCCGATGAGATTTCGGATCTTTCCAATGCTCTTGAGGAAGAGCGTGGTCTTTGTTTGGCTCTTGAGGAGTCACACAACGTTGATCACACTAAGTTAAAGAAATATTTTGATCATGCTCTCGTTATCTCTCATGTGCTAAACTCTGAGAAGGCCAAGCTTGGGGTTGATCTTGCTAGACTCAAAGAGGAGTTTGATCTACTTGACAAGGCTCACAAGGTCTCGAAGGGTGCTCATGCTAGCCTCAAAGAGTCTCATGATCAACTTCAAGTAAAGCTAACCAAGGAGAAAGCCACCTTTCCTCGTATGATGTTAATTGATAATGCAAATGCTACTAACCCATGTTGTGAGCATGTGCATCTTGTTGAGGAGAATGCTAAGCTAAAGGTGCAACTTGAGAAAGGTCTTGTGTCTTGCATACAAGGCAAGAAGAACCTCAATGACCTTTTGACCAACCAAAAGGGAGTTGTGGCCAAGGAAGGGATTGGGTATGTGCCCAAGTCCAAGAACAAGAAGAAGAATGACAAGGCCAAATGACCTCCTCCTCTCAAGCAAACCTTTGCGAAGGAGGGAGAGGGTGCTACTAAGGAGAAGGAGAAGAACCCCGTGAGGGGTAGTGATGCCAAGAAGGGCAATGCTTCCATTCCCAACAAAGCTGGCGACTTTAACCCTTCTTATGTGTTGTGCCGTGCTAAAGATGGGCATGTTTATGCCAAATTTGTTGGTTCTCCTTATGAGTACATTGAATGGTCTATTTGGGTTCCTAAGACCCTTGTTACTAACATCAAAGGACCCATTACAAAATGGGTACCTAAAACCAAGCATTGATCTCTTGTAGCTGTTTGCTTCCGGTGGGGGATCATGGTTGCTCGATAGTGGAGCTACTAATCATATGACCGGAAGCAATGACTTGGTGGTGGACGTGCAAAAAATTCCATCCATGCCCACCAACGTCGAGTGGGGTGACGCCTCGTCCTCTAAGGTATTGGGACTCGGCAAAGTTGTCATTTCTCATGATCTTACGATCGAGAAGGTCATGCTTGTTGAGTCCCTTGCATACAATTTACTTTCCGTTCGTCAACTAGCACTTATGGGCTTTGCCACTTTCTTTGATATTGATACCGTGGCCCTCTTGTGGAGCAAGACTCTTAAAGTAGGCTTTGTTGGGCATGTCGAGAACGGTCTCTATGTGATTAACTTTTCGAAGCGACCCACTAAGACCGCGACATGCCTAATGGCTAAAGTTGACGTGGGATGGCTTTGGCATCGCTGTTTAGCCCACGTCAATATGAGATCTTTGCAAAGTCTTCTCAAGGGGGACCATGTCCGTGGACTAACAAATTATAGTTTTACCAAAGATCGTTCTTGCAATGCTTGCATCGAAGGAAAGCTACATGAGAAGGCTCACCCTCCCACGACTATCATCTACTCGAAGAGGCCTTTGGAGCTCCTTCATTTGGATCTCTTCGGGCCTCCATCCTTTGATAGTCTTGGCGGTAGAAAGTATTGCTTGGTGATTGTGGATGACTATTCAAGATACACTTGGGTATATTTCTTCAAGAGGAAGAGCGAGACCCAACAAACCATCATCGACTTTGCAAATGAAGCTCAACGACAACACAATACAAAGATCTTGACTATAAGAAGTGACAACAGCTCCGAGTTCAAGAACTACACCTTGGATGAGTTTTTGAGTGATGAGGGAATCAAGCATCAATATTCCGCACCTTATACCCCTCAATAAAATGGTGTAGCGGAGAGGAAGAACCGGAAGTTGATGGATGCGGCAAGGACCATGATGGAGGAGTTCAAGTCTCCCTACAACTTTTGGGCTGAAGCCATCAACACCACATGTCATGCATCTAATCGGCTCTACCTCCGCAAAGGCTTGAACAAGACTCCATATGAGATACTCACTGGTAACAAGCCCAACCTCAAGTACTTCCGGGTGTTCAGGTGTAAGTGTTTCATTCTCAAGAAAGGTGTTTGTTTGTCTAAATTTGAGGCTAGAGCTTATGAGGGCATATTTGTTGGTTATGCTACAAACTCTCATGCTTACCGTGTTCTCAATAAGTCCACGGGACTTATTGAGGAAACGTGTAACGTGGAGTTTGATGAGAATAACGGCTCCCAAGTGGAGCAAAATGGTACTTGTGATGTAGGTGATGAAATTCCTTCCCAAGCCATAAGAAGAATGGGTGTTGGTCATATCCTACCCATTGAGGAACCCCTTGTGGCCGCAGGAGAAGGACAATGTTCCACTCAAGTGGAACCTTCACCAACCCAAGACCCACACGCTTCCGAAGAACAAAGTGAAGGCCCTCAACCTCAAGAACAAGACCAAGGGCAAGGTCAATCTCAAGATGGTGTTGTAACATCAAGTGATGCCCAAGGTCAAGTTCTCTCCTTCGAGCAAGTTCAAGATCAAGAGTTTCCTCGAGATCAAGAACAAGCTAAAGACTATGCTCAAGATGATCAAGTGACCACTCCTCGTCTCACCCCCGAGGAGGAATTGGAGCGTCGTGCCGCCAAGATTGCTTCCAAGCTCTCCACCAAGGATCATCTCATGAAAAATGTGCTTAGAAGCTTAAGAAAGGGGGTAAGCAATCATAGATAATTAGCAAACTATTGTGAACATCACGTGTTTGTCTCGTGTGTTGAACCCCAAAAGGTATATGAGGCGCTCGAAGATCCGGATTGGCTCAATGTCATGCATGAAGAACTCAACAACTTCGAGCGCAACAAAGTGTGGAGATTGGTGGCAAGGCCAACGGGGAACCACAATGGCATTGGAACCAAGTGGATATTCAAGAACAAGCAAGATGCTCATGAGATAATCATTCGCAACAAGGCTCGTTTGGTAGCACAAGGCTACTCCCAAGTCAAGGGTATCGACTACGGTGAAACCTTTGCTCCCGTTGCTCGTCTTGAATCCATTCGCATGTTGATTGCATATGCTTCTCATCATAACTTTAAGTTACAACAAATGGATGTGAAGAGTGATTTTCTTAATGGTCCGATTAATGAATTGGTATATGTGAAGCAACCCCCCGGGTTCGAGGATCCCTACTTTCCCGATCATGTGTATCAACTCGATAAGGCACTCTATGGCCTTAAACAAGCCCCACGTGCGTGGTATGACCACCTTACCGAGTTGTTACAAGACCATGGTTTTGAAGTTGGGCTAATCGACCCCACTCTTTTTACTAAGAAGGTCAAAGGGGAGTTGTTTGTGTGCCAATTATATGTTGATGATATTATCTTTGGTTCCCCTAACAAAGCTTTCAATGAGGAATTTGGCACTCTCATGACCTCAAAGTTCGAGATGTCTTCCATGGGAGAGTTGAAGTTCTTTCTCGGGTTCGAAGCGAAGCAAAGGAGAGAAGGAACCTTCATCAACCAAGCCAAATACACTCAAGACATTCTCAAGAGATTCAAGCTAAGTGATGTAAAGCCGGCTTCCACTCCCATGCCCACCAAGTGCCAACTTGACATCGATCCCAATGGTAAAGCGGTGGACCAAAAGGTATATCGCTCCATGATTGGCTCCTTGCTTTACCTTTGTGCACCTAGACCAGATATCATGTTGAGTGTGGGTATTTGTGCACGGTTTCAAGCCGCTCCTAAGGAAAATCACTTTGTGGCGGTCAAGCGAATCTTTTGATATTTGGCTCATACCCCAAACTTTGGCTTATGGTACCCAAGAGGAGCAAACTTCAAGCTTGTAGGTTATTCGGACTCGGATTGGGCGGGAGACAAAGTGGATAGGAAGTCCACTTCCGGAGGGTGCCAATTTCTTGGTTGCTCTTTGGTGAGTTGGTCTTCCAAGAAGCAAAGTTGTGTGTCTCTCTCGTCCACGGAAGCGGAGTATGTGGCTGCCGGTAGTTGTTGTGCACAACTTCTATGGATGAGGCAAACTTTAAAGGATTACTGTGTGATTTGTGACAAAGTTCCTCTTTGGTGTGACAATGAAAGTGCCATCAATATCTCTCTCAACCCGGTGCAACACTTCAAGACGAAGCATATTGAGATTCAGTATCACTTCATCTGGGATCATATTAGGCGAGGGGAGATCGATCTCAACTATGTCAACGCTCATGATAACTTGCAGATATTTTCACGAAGCCTTTGGATGAAGCAAGATTTCACGAGTTAAGGCATGAGCTAAATATCATTGATTCGAGCAATGTGACTTGAACCCTTGCACATCCCACCACACTCAACTTGTTGTCTAGTTTAGGTGTAGGCATGGACATAGGGGGAGTGTTGTTCTCTGAATGAACTTTCCCTCCCCCCATAATGCATAAACTAATCAAACTCTTTCACATTAGCCATTTTTGATAGTACTAGTGCTTCAAATATGAGTGTTGGTCATGGGCCCAAGGTTAAAATCTTCGCGGTGCCATACCTCTCAACTCAAACATAGGTGGCCTCAGCCACCGCCCTCTCTTGGAGAGGTTTGTTTTTGTCGGTTTTGTGTGTGTGTTTGTTCTCGCTTTCGTTTCGGTTTCTTTTTCTTGAGCTAAGCCTTTTGGCCAGTCCTCTTTGCGGCAGAGCGGTACTACCACGGCGTGCACGGTACTACCGCTGACAAGCGTCAAGCAGTACTACCGCCCACCCCAGCAGTACTACCACTGTGGGGCAGGCAGTGTGGGTTATGTCAGGGCAGGGGGAGTTGTTTTCTCCCCCATACCCATTCGCCCCCACTCGCTCGTCTTCTTCGTCGCTCCAGCGACGCCTCGCTGCAGGAAGGCCTCGGCCGGCCGCCGTGTTTGTGCCGTCCCTCTCCATTTCCTCCGATGGAGTCGATCCCCACCACGTCCTCTATCCATGGATGCCGGTATTGTCCCCGATCCCGTTCTCTCTTTGCCTAGATCTTGCATCTAGTTTTTAGGGGCAATAGGCATTGTGTTACTCGTCTTTTGGCCAAGTCGAGGCTTGAGTAGGATGGAGATGGCTTCTAGGCTCTTTGGATTGAAGTTTGGTAGGCTTATTTTGAATTTGGCATCCCGAGTAGTGACGAATCTGTCCACGGCAGTAAGGGAGCCGCCGTTCCCCGTATTGAGCGGTACTACCGCCCTCCTTGAGCGGTACTACCGCGCAAGCGGTACTGCTGCGATTGGGTCGCGGTACTACCGCTACATGCCCAGTTCCATCATTTCCTACCACGTTTTGATCCTTGTTGTTTTGTTTGGTGGCTTATGCTCTTTCTTTCGTGTTGTTTCTTCTGCTCGTGTGTTTGGTTCCAGGTGATGATCATTCTGAGCAGCAGGTCTGCCGTGTCAACCCCGGTCGTGCAATGTCAAAGCGCTACCGCACATCTGAGTCAGCAGGTGGTTCCTCTAGTGCTCCACCGCCGCCAGCGGGTGCTACCTCAAGTGCTCCACCGCCGCCTCAGCTCACGAAGAGATTGGCAAGCAAGCCAAAGGGGAAGACTGTGTCTGAGATGACTGCCAAGGAATTTTGGGCAAAGCGTCGCCGCAACCCCTATGGGGAAGACCAAGATCCCACTTTGGTCAACCGCCCATTCTGGAACCGCTTTCAGTTCACCATTGAGGGAGTCCTGGATTAGGGGGTCCTCGGACAGCCGGACTATATCCCTTGGCCGGACTGTTGGACTATGAAGATACAAGATTGAAGACTTCGTCCCGTGTCCGGATGGGACTCTCCTTTGTGTGGAAGGCAAGCTTGGCGATTCGGATATGTAGATCTCCTCCCTTGTAACCGACTCTGTGTAACCCTAGCCCCCTCCGGTGTCTATATAAACCGGAGGGTTTAGTCCGTAGGACAAAAAACAATCATACCATAGGCTAGCTTCTAGGGTTTAGCCTCTCCGATCTCATGGTAGATCAACTCTTGTAATACTCATATCATCAAGATCAATCAAGCAGGAAGTAGGGTATTACCTCCATCGAGAGGGCCCGAACCTGGGTAAACATTGTGTCCCCCGCCTCCTGTTACCATCTGCCTTAGACGCACAGTTCGAGACCCCCTACCCGAGATCCGCCGGTTTTGACACCGACATTGGTGCTTTCATTGAGAGTTCCACTGTGCTGTCACAATCAAGGCTTGATGGCTCCTTCGATCATCGGCAACGATGCGATCCAGGGTGAGGTTTTCCTCCCCGGACAGATCTTCGTATTCGGCAGCTTTGTACTGCGGGCCAACTCGCTCGGCCATCTGGAGCAGATTGAGAGCTACGCTCCTGGCCATCAGGTCAGGTTTGGAAGCTTGAACTATACCGCCGACATCCGTGGAGACTTGATCTTCGACAGATTCGAACCCATGCCAGGTGCGCCGCACAGTCACGATGAGCATGATTTAGCTCTGCCGTCGGACAGTGTTCGGGAGATCACACCTGTAACTACTCCGGCCCTCAATCCGGAATAGATCACGCCATCCAAGGATGGGTGGATGGACCCCGCCACAGAGGCCGCACACTCAACGGCGATAGAGCCGAATACTAACTTCACCTCCTATGAGACCTATGTTGCCAGACACTCGGATTCGTCCCGGCCACAGACTCCGAACTGCTCGCATCTGTGCCCATCCAATCTGATTGGGCACCGATCATGGAGTTCATCTCCGCGGATATCTTTCAGCACTCGCCCCTAGGCGACGTGCTAAACTCATTACGGTATCTCTCCTTGTCAGGGGACCCTTGGCCGAACTATTTCCGGCTCGAGTGGGAAGCGGATGGCGAAGAAATTCGTTCCCCAACCACCACTCACTTAGTAGCCACTGTCGACGACCTAACCGACATGCTCGACTTCGACTCCAAAGACATCAACGATACGGACGACGATGCGGGATACGAACAGGAACCACCGCCCACAGGGCGCTGGACTGCCACCTCATCGTATGATATATACATGGTCGACACCCCCAAAGAAAACGATGGCAATAAGGCAACGGAGGATAATCCCCCCGAGAAGCAATCCAAGAACCGGCGTCATCGGCGCCGCCCTAAGCCCCGCCATAGCAAAAACAATGATACCGGCATAGGAGACAATAACGCTGCAAATAATGCCGAAGACGAAGACAATCCCCTCTAGCCAGGCTTTGAGCAGGAGGATGGGCAAGATAGCCCTAAGGAATAGGCAGCAGACGGAGAATCAGAGGATGACAATTACATGCCTCTATCCAAAGACGAGGTGAGCCTCGGCAATGAAGAATTTATCGTGCCTGAGGATCCCGTCGAACAGGAGCGCTTCAAGCGCCGGCTTATCGCCACAGCAAAAAGCCTGAAGAAAAAGCAACAACAGCTTCAAGCTGAGCAAGATCTGCTAGCGGATAGATGGACTGAGGTCCTAGCAGCCGAGGAACACGAACTCGAGTGCCCAATCAAAAGTTTCCCAAAGCGCATGTTGCTACCCCAACTCGAAGAGGAAGCATTAAAGCCTGCGCTTCCAGCGTATGATGCGGCAGACCAGCCACCTCGTGGCCGGGACAAAGTGGCATATAAGCCCGAAGTCCAGCCCGCACCCCATCGCCAGTCAAACAAAAACAGCAAGGTCCTAGGTAACACGCAGGACCTGCGAGACATATTGGAAAACAAAGCAGGACACAAAAGATCGACCTTCGGATCACGAGGGCGCGCCCCAACACATGACGACGACCGTCATGCCGGATATACCAAAAGCAAATCCGGCCAGGCCAAACACAGCAGACAAGACTCGTACGAACTGCGTCGTGACATAGCCCGGCATAGAGGCGCCGCACACCCCCTATGCTTCACTGATGAAGTAATGGATCATGAATTCCCAGAAGGGTTTAAACCCGTGAACATTGAATCATACGATGGTACTACTGACCCCGCAGTATGGATAGAGGATTTCTTCCTCCACATTCACATGGCCCGCGAGGATGATCTACACGCCATCAAGTACCTCCCGTTAAAACTCAAAGGACCAGGTCGGCATTGGCTAAATAGCTTGCCAGCAAACTCCATCGGAAGTTGGGAGAACCTGTCAAACACATTCCTGGACAACTTCCAGGGCACTTATGTGCGACCACCGGATGCTGATGATTTAAGTCACATAACCCAAAATCCCGGAGAGTCAGCCAGGAAATTTTGGACTCGGTTCCTAACCAAAAAGAACCAAATTGTGGACTGTGCGGATGCTGAAGCCCTAGCGGCCTTTAAGCCTAACATCCATGACGAGTGGCTCGCCAGACATCTCGGCCCTAGCGACCTTACCCTGAAGCACCACTTAACCTGATCGTAAAATTTTCAACCAATGATGCATTAAATAAAGATGTGTTTCATAGCCTATAATAACGGACTAGAAAACACAATAGAAGTTCATTTATAAAAAGAAAATGCAATAGTCCAACTGCTTAATACTAGTAAGCCTACACGTGCAACGCACGTATCGACTAATATTACAACTATTATGTGAATATTTATTGATCTTCTATTCTACTACCCCTATAAAAGAAAGAAGTGCGGAGATCCAAAACATAATCCTACCCATCTAATCACATCTATACGGTTCAGATTACTCACTAAAACACATTTTATCTTACCAGTGTTTAGCAGCAACCCCCCAGCACACACGCACGCTATCCCCACCCCATCCCATGTCCCACACCACATCCCCCATTGACTGCCCCGCCCCCTGATAGCCCACAAGTATAGGGGATCGCAACAGTTTTCAAGGGTAGAGTATTCAACCCAAATTTATTGATTCGACACAAGGGGAGCCAAAGAATATTCTCAAGTATTAGCAGTTGAGTTGTCAATTCAACCACACCTGAAAAACTTAATATCTGCAACAAAGTATTTAGTAGCAAAGTAGTATGGAAGTAATGGTAACGGTGGCAAAAGTAACAGTGGTAGTTTTTGTAGCAATCATAATAGTGGCAACGGAAAAGTAACTACGCAAAGATCAATATGTGAAAAGCTCGTAGGCAATGGATCAATGATGGATAATTATGTCGGACGCGATTCCTCATGCAACAGTTATAACATAGGGTGGCACATAACTAGCTCCAGTTCATCAATGTAATGTAGGCATGTATTTCGAATATAGTCATACTTGCTTATGGAAAAAACTTGCATGACATCTTTTGTCCTACCCTCCCATGGCAGCGGGGTCCTATTGGAAACTAGGGATATTAAGGCCTCCTTTTAATAGAGTACCGGACCAAAGCATTAACACTTAGTGAATACATGAACTCCTCAAACTACGGACATCACCGGGAGTGGCCCTGATTATTGTCACTTCGGGGTTACCAGATCATAACACATAGTAGGTGAATATTGACTTGTAAGATAGGATCAAGAACTCACATATATTCATGAAACATAATAGGTTCATATCCGAAATCATGGCACCCGGGCCCTAGTGACAAGCATTAGGCATAGCAAAATCATAGCAACATCAATCTTAGAACATAATTGTAACACCCACGATGCGGCTATATCTCCCACGTGTTGGAGCACGACTTAGAGGCATAACCGCATAGTAGGCATGTCGCAAGAGGGGTAATCTTTACACATCCCATGTACTGAATAAGAAAGGGATAAAGAATTGGCTTACAATCGCCACTTCACACAATACATAAATATAGCATTACATCATCCAGAGTACAAACAAGGTCCGACTACGGAACCAAATAAAGAAAGACCACCCCTAATGCAAAATATCCCCGATCGCCCCAACTGGGCTCCACTGCTGATCAACTGGAAATGAAACAACACAACGAACACGATCTTCATCGAGCTCCTCCTTGAGCTCGGTTGCGTCACCTACACTGGTATCATCGGCACCTGCAACTGTTTGGAAGTATCTGTGAGCCACGAGGACTCAACAATCTCACACCCACGAGATCAAGACTATTTAAGCTTATGGGTAGGAAAAGGTAGTGAGGTGGAGCTGCAGCAAGCACTAGCATATATGGTGGCTAACTTACGCAAATGAGAGCAAGAAGAGAAGCAAAGCATGGTCGTGAACTAGAAGTGATCAAGAAGTGATCCTAAAACTACTTACGTCCAAGCATAACACAAGAACCGTGTTCACTTCCCGGACTCCGTCGGAAAGAGACCATCACGGCTACACACGCGGTTGATGCATTTTAATTAAGTTAAGTGTCAGGTTCTCTACAACCGGATATTAACAAATTCCCATTTGCCCATAACCGTGGGCACGGCTTTCGAAAGTTCATAACCGTGCAGGGGTGTCCCAACTTAGCTCATCACAAGCTCTCACGGTCAACGAAGGATATTCCTTCTCCCAGGAAGACCCAATCAGACTCGGAATCCCGGTTACAAGACATTTCGACAATGGTAAAATAAGACCAGCAAAGCCACCCGGATGTGCCGACAAATCCCGATAGGAGCTGCACATATCTCGTTCTCAGGGCACACCAGATTGTCCAAACTTCCGGTAGGCCAACCCAGAGTTGCCCCTGGTGGCCACCGGCGGCTGACAGGTTGGACCAACACTCAAAGGAGCACTGGCCCGGGGGTTTAAAATAAAGATGACCCCCGAGTCTGCAGAACCCCAGGGAAAAAGGCTAGGTGGCAAATGGTAAAACCAAGGTTGGGCCTTGCTGGAGGAGTTTTATTCAAGGCGAACTGTAAGGGGTTCCCATTATAACCCAACCGCGTAAGGAACACAAAAACAAGGAACATAAAACCAGTATGACGGAAACTAGGGCGGCAAGAGTGGAACAAAACACCAGGCATAAGGCCGAGCCTTCACCCTTTACCAAGTATATAGATGCATTAATTAAAATAAGAGATATTGTGATATCCCAACATATAACCATGTTCCAACAAGGAACAAACTCCATCTTCACCTGTAACTAGCAACGCTATAAGAGGGGCTGAGCGAAGCGGTAACATAGCCAACCAACGGTTTGCTAGGAAAGGTGGGTTAGAGGCTTGACATGGCAACATGGGAGGCATGATATAGCAAGTGGTAGGTATCGCAGCATAGCAAAAGATCGAGCAACTAGCAAGCAAAGATAGAAGTGATTTCGAGGGTATGGTCATCTTGCCTGAAATCCCGCAAGGAAGAAGAACGAGTCCATGAAGAAGCCAAGCGGACGTAGTCGAACAGATCCTCACAAACGCGACGCTAACGGAACTAATCCGAAGAAGCAACACCGGAAAGAAGCAAACAACATAGTAAACAACCATCACCTCAACATGGTATGATGCACAACCAAGTATGATGCATGTCCGGTTTAATGATGCATGACATGGCAATATGCACAAACAACACTACAAGTTAAGTGGAGCTCAATATGCAATGAGTTGCATATTGACGAAACACCACATCAATTATTTAGTTCACTCTCGTTTATGTACCCAACAATATTAAATATTGTTAAACATGGCAAGAGGTGAAACATGGGTAGAAAACATAGTTAAGCATTTTAAATGAGGCCGGAAACAACAACAACAATTCCGGTAACTCCCCATATGCATTAGCAATTTAATGCAACAACAATTTTAAACATTTTAATTGTTGTTATCATGATGCGGATGACATGAACAAGTTTATGCAATTTAGAAAAGTTGACAAGAGCATGATATGATGCATTTGTCATCGTGGTGGAAACGAAAGGGGTGCCACGACAATGACAACGGAAATGGTGCCACGGCAACATTCCGGTTCCGATAGCTCACTGAGATACCGGTGCAAAAGGAAGTGGGTGTGAGTTTATCATGCAAGAAAATGGGGTGCTCCCGGATACCGGGTTCCCACGGGTAGACGACGGTGTCAAACGAGGGAACAAGTAACGTTCTCGGGCAGATTACAACAACCAACATGCATCTCATACAACTCATGCATACGTTTCACGGGTGGTCGTCTCGGGGTTATACCTTCGAAGCATGCCTTTTCGGAACGAATCAAGTCCGATGCGGTGTAGGGGAAGTAGACGTTCTCGGGACGTTCGTAGGAAGTAGTGGTACTATCGTTCCTTGGCGACGGAAGTGGAAGTAGTGGTACATGTTCGTTCTCAGAGAGGTACTTGACGGATCCAACGTCCTTGGGGCAACGGTAGTTGTACACTTGGTTTTGTCAGACCCGCGGAGGCGGTAGAGGTACAGACGTTCTCGAGGTACTTGTCAAACCGGTCTTGGTGTAGTCGTACACGTTCGAAGCGGAACTTGGCGGTCCATGTAGTCAAACTTGGTGCATCCGAAGGTACTTGGTGAATCCTCGTAGTCGGTCTTGGCGGTCTGTGTGGTCATCGATGTTGTGGTACTTGGGGTCTTCGGACTTGCCGGTCTCGTTCTTGAGGTGGTAGTCGTTTATGTCTCGTTCGGAGGGGTACTTAATGACTCCAACGTCTTCGGGGCGACGGTAGTGGTACACACTTGTCGGAGAGGATCTTGGCGCCTCCAAAGCGAAGCAGCACAAAAAGGGCCTCGGTTCTCGGCGTGTCCAAAACGTAGCAGAACAGAGGTCTCGGTTGCGGTCGTGAAGGGGCTGCTCAAGGCAGCAGGAGAAGATGGCCGGGGTGGGCATCGAGCTTGAAGGCCGGTGGTGCATAGGCGAAGCAAAGGACGGAGCAAGGGCACAACGACGCTCGATGGCAGGAAGTGAAGAAGATGGCGCGACGCTCGCCGGTGACGAGGAGGAAGCAGGGGCGTAGGCGCGGCGCTCCGGTTGAGGGACTTGGCGCAGGGGCATCGTGGGGATGGCGCTGGTCCTCTCCTCCAGCGAATCAAGAACGACGGCCGAGCGGGCGACCTTCCAGCGACAGAGGGGCGTCCTGCCGGCTTGGTGGCGTGTTGAATGGGCGAGGAAGAACATGGACGCGTGGCTCGGCGACGTTGGCGCTCCTGCGGCCATTCATGGCGGCGGCGGATCGAGAAGATGGACGGCGGCGGGGCGCGAGGCACTTGAGGGCGCGGGGGGAGCGATGGAGCTCGGCGGGCGTGCTCCTCTGGGCACGGACAAGGACGACAGCTGCGGTCACAGGCCGGTGCGGCAGAGGTATGGGGGGTGAGGAGGCGGCGGAGCAGGCTCGCGGTGCTGGGAGGAGCGCGATGTCGAGGAGTAAAGAGCGAGTGAGCGTCGAGGGGATCAGGCAGTGTGCATTGGGGCGCTGGGAGAATGAGAGGGAGATGGGGGGCGAGGCTCCTGGCGGCGCTACGGGAGGGAGAGGGAGACGAGTGAGGAAGAGATCGGGCTAGGGTTAGAAGCATAGGTGGGTTGGCGTGGGAGGCCTTGGCCAAATGGGCCACGGGGAAGCAGGCCGCCTGACCACTGGGCTCTGCTCTCTTAACCTCTCTTAATACTACTATAACCAAAAAAACATTAGAGGGAAAGGGAAAAAAGAAGAAGAGGGGTTTAGGGAACGAATTTGAGCATGCGGGTAATTTTTCTGGACTCGTAAAAACGTGCATGTTCACCGAAAAATAGAATTGGCACGATTGCAAGAGTTAAATTCAAATTCATTTGAATTTAATTCAAATGGTTTTGAATTGGGACTAGGTTTGATGTGGCCAAAAATGTTCGGATTTTTGGTGGAGCTTGGAAAAAGAACAAAAGAATTATCGACAAAGTTGAGAGTCGAAAACCGGAAGAAGGAAAGGTCAAGGATTTATCTTGCAAGTGGGTTGCGGATAATTCCAAACTAATGGAATACTTTATAATAGCTCCCTAAATATTGGGAGGGTATGCTTTAAAGAGAAACCACCATGTGAGTTCCCTCGGTTTAAATGGACCGAAGATCCATGCAATTTATTTAGTTGAGTTGCAAAAGATTTATGAGATGATGGCATGATGACATGATGCAATGCAAAAATAAAAGGGCAGGCACAAATGAAACACACGGTGAAACCCGGAACATTGAAGTCTTCTCGAGCATCGGTCTCGGGGCGTCACAATAATGGATACTAGGGATCAAACCCTAACAAAACTAACTCGATTACATGATAAATCTCATCCAACCCATCACCGTCCAGCAAGCCTACGATGGAATTACTCACGCACGACGATGAGCATCATGAAATTGGTGATGGAGGAAGGTTGATGATGACGATGGAGACGGATTCCCCTCTCCGGAGCCCCGAACGGACTCTAGATCAGTCCTCCCGATGAAGATTAGGGCTTGGCGGCGGCTCCATATCGTAAAACAGGATAAATCCTTCTCTCCGGTTTTTTCTCCCTGAACATGAATATATAGAGTTGGGGTTGACGTTGGTGGAGTCTCAGGGGGCCCACGAGGCAGGGGGCGCGCCCTAGGGGGCGTCCTGCACCCTCGTGGACAGGGTGTGGGCCCTCCTGATGTTGATTCTTTCGCCAGTATTTTTTATTAATTCCAAAAGTGTGTCTGTGTATTTTCAGGTCATTCCGAGAACTTTTATTTCTGCACAAAAATAACACCATGGCAATTCTGCTAAAAACAGCGTCAGTCCGGGTTAGTTTCATTCAAATCATGCAAGTTAGAGTCCAAAACAAGGTCAAAAGTGTTTGGAAAAGTAGATACATTAGAGACATATCAACTCCCCCAAGCTTAAACCTTTGCTTGTCCTCAAGCAATTCAGTTGACAAACTGAAAGTGATAAAGAAAAACTTTTACAAACTCTGTTTGATCTTGTTGTTGTAAATATGTAAAGCCAGCATTCAAGTTTTCAGAAAAGATTATGAACTAACCATATTCACAATAATATTTAGGTCTCATGTTTACTCATATCAATGGCATAATCAACTAGCGAGCAATAATAATAAATATCGGATACAACACTTCCTCAAAACAATCATAACATGATATAACAAGATGGTATCTCGCTAGCCCTTTCTGAGACCGCAAAACATAAATGCAGAGCATCCCTGAAGATCAAGGACTGACTAGACATTGTAATTCATGGTAAAAGAGATCCAGTCAAGGTCATACTCAATGTAGATTAATAGCAATGCATGTGAATGACAGCGGTGCTCTCCAACTGGTGCTTTTTAATAAGAGGATGATGACTCAACATAAAAGCAAATAGATAGGCCCTTCACAGAGGGAAGTAGGGATTTGCAGATGTACCAGAGCTCAAGTTTTGAAACAGAGATAAAGAATATTTTGAGTGGTATACTTTCATCGTCAACATAACAACCAAGAGATCTCGATATCTTCCATGCTACACACATTATAGGCGGTTCCCAAATAGAATGGTAAAGTTTATACTCCCCCAACCACCAACAAACATCAATCCATGGCTTGTCCGAAACAACGGGTGCCTCCAACTAATTAACAATCCTGGGGGAGTTTTGTTTGCAATTATTTTGATTTGAGCATGGGACTGGGCATCCCGGTTACCAGCCATTTTCTCGTGAGTGACGAGCGGAGTCCACTCATCGTGAGAATAACCCACCTAGCATGGAAGATATAGATAGCCCTAGTTGATACATGAGCTATTCGAGCATACACAACAAAATTTCATTTGAAGATTTAGAGTTTGGCACATACAAATTTACTTGGAACGGTAGGTAGATACCGCTTATAGGAAGTTATGGTGGACTCAAGTGGAATAACTTTGGGGGTTTATGGAAGTGGATGCACAAGCAGTATTTCCGCTTAGTACAAGTGAAGGCTAGAAAGAGATTGGGAAGCGACCAACTAGAGAGCGACAACAGTCACGAACATGCACTAAGATTAATCAACAATGAGTGCAAGCATGAGTAGGATATAAATCACCATGAACATCAATATCGTGGAGGCTATGTTGATTTTGTTTCAACTACATGCGTGAACATGTGCCAAGTCAAGCCACTCGAATCATTCAAAGGAGGATACCACCCTATCATACCACATCACAACCATTTTAATAGCATGTTGGCACGCAAGGTAAACCATTGTAAACTCCTAGCTAATTAAGCATGGCATGGGCAACTATAATCTCTAATTGTCATTGCAAACATGTTTCCTTCATAATAGGCTGAATCAGGAACAATGAACTAATCATATTTACAAAAACAAGATAGGCAGAGTTCATACCAGCTTGTCTCATCTCAATCAGTCCATCATATATCGTCATTATTGCCTTTCACTCGTACGACCGAACGGTGTGGATAATAATAATAGTGCACGTGCATTGGACTAAGCTGGAATTTGCAAGCATTTAATATAAGGGAGAAGATAAGGTAATATGGGCTCCTGGTTAAATCAACAATAATGCATATGAGAGCCACTCAACATTTTCATCATGGTCTTCTCCTCTCGACCCCCAAAGAACAAGAAAAGAAATAAAACTATTTACACGGGAAAGCTCCCAACAAGCAAATGAAGAACGAGAAATCTTTTTGGGTTTTCTTTTAATTACTACTACTACAGACATGGAAAGTAAACTAGTTAAAAGCTACAACTAATTTTTTTGGTTTTTCTTAAGGTTTTTCAAACTCACAAGAAGAAGGCTTAGAAAATAAAATAACCTAGCATGGATAGTACAATGAAAAAGTATGAGCACCGACAACTGGCATGAGTGTGTGAACATGAATGTAATGTCGGTGAGAAATACGTACTCCCCCTAGCTTAGGCTTTTGGCCTAAGTTGGTCTATGGCCACTGCTGTCCTGGTGGATATCCAAAGTTGTAGCTGGGGTCGTACTGAGATGCAACAACTACTGCCTGAAGAGCTGCAGCTTGGAGGCGAGCTGCCTCCGTACTCCTCTCGTACTCGTTTGCCTCCTCCCTAGTTATAGTATATCTCCTTTTTTCCTAAAAGTTAAAGAAAGTAGGAGCAGGGAGGGCAGCATGGACAGTGTATTGTTTGTCAAAGATTAGTCGGTACTAGAGGAACTGTTCGTTCCTCTCAAGAAACTGATGGCGGACCATAGCATTATAATCTAGATAAGCAGGAGGTAGCTCTATATCATTTCCATGTATGGGTACATTAAGGCAATTAGCTACACGAGTTGCATAAATTCCACCAAACAAATCTCCACTTATACCGTTAAGATGCAACCTTCGTGCAACAATGGCCCCCAAGTTATATTGTTTATCTCCTAATACCGCACTTTTGAGGACACAAAGATCTGGAGCGCACATGTGACAAGCCTTGTCTTTACCATTAAGGCATCTACCAATAAAGAGAGAAAAATAATGTATGGAAGGGAAATGAATTCTCCCTATGGTGGCTTGTGTGATTTCCCTAGATTCCCCCACAGTGATACTAGCAAGAAAGTCTTTATATTCATATTTGCGGGGTTCACTAACATTGCCCCACTGCCGGAGTTTACAAGCAGTATTAAAATCTTCTAAGTCCAAGGTATATGATTTATCATAAAGATCAAATAAAACAGTGTGAGAATTGCGTGATGATGTAAATTTAAACCTCCTCACAAAGGAATCAGTTAGATAGTGGTACTGCCGGCACTTATCTGACACGAAGTCCTCAAGATCAGCATTACGCATATACACGTCAAATTCATCCTTGATGCCTGCCCGGACCATAAACTCCTCTGACGGCCATTCACAAGGCCGTACTTGAGCTTCCCTCGGGGGTTCATCGTCCGACTCACGTATCGCGAGCCTTGGTCCTTGCTTCCTTGAGGAACCACCTTGGTACATTTTCCTAAACATTTTATTTCTCTGAAAACTTTCTGAAATTTTTAGTGACTCAAAATAAAAGTGAACCAAACTCAACAAAAGTAATAGCAACTACTCCCACAAGTGCCTAGAGGCCATATCATGCATTAAAACTACTTTGGACCATATAAATTTGACATGCAAGCTCAAGAACAGGGTCACCTTAGCAAAAAAAAATTGCAATAAATAAAGCACTAGAACAAAAACTAATTGGACCATTGGAGGAGTCACATACCGAAGAACAATCTTCCCAAACAGTTTTGTGAATGGAGCTTTGAGCAAGGAGATCGAAAATGGCAGCAAGATGAGATAGAACACGGGTTTGAGCTATGAGAGGATTTTTCTGGAGGAAGACGAAGTGAGTGGGTGCTGGAATAAGTGGAGGGGGTCCATGTGGGGTTCACGAGGCAGGGGGCGCGCCCCAGGGGGGTGGGCGCGCCCTGCACCCTCGTGGCCAGATGGTGGCCCCCCTGGTGTGTTCTCAGTGCCAGTAATTCTTAAATATTGTACAAAAAATCATATATCATTTTCAGGACATTTGGAGAACTTTTATTTTCAGGGTATTTTTATTGCAAGGATAATTCAGAAAACAAACAGAAATTATTATTTTTGCTTTATTTTAATCTAAATTACAGAAAGTAAAAGGAGGGTGCAGAGAGTTGTGCCTTCTAACTTCATCCATCTCATGCTCATCAAAAGGAATCCACTAACAAGGTTGATCAAGTCTTGTTAACAAACTCTTTCCGAATAACATGAAAACGGAGAATTTTCGAATAACACTAGGTTACCTCAACGGGGATATGCATGTCCCCAACAATAAGAATATCATATTTCTTCTTGACAGTAGGAAGAGGGAATTCAAAACCTCCAATAGTAACCGTTGAAAATTTTCCAATCGAATTGATACTGTGGACTTGAGGTTGTTTCCTTGGAAAGTGTATCGTATGCTCATTACCATTAACATGAAAAGTGACATTGCCTTTGTTACAATCAATAACAGCCCCTACATTATTCAAAAAGTGTCTACCAAGGATAATAGACATACTATCATCCTCGGGAATATCAAGAATAACAAAGTCCGTTAAAATAGTAACGTTTGCAACCACAACAGGCACATCCTCACAGATACCGACAGGTATAGCAGTTGATTTATTGGCCATTTGCAAAGATATTTCAGTAGGTGTCAACTTATTCAAATCAAGTCTACAGTATAAAGAGAGAGGCATAACACTAACACCGGCTCCAAGATCACATAAAGCAGTTTTAACATAGTTTCTTTTAATGGAGCATGGTATAGTTGGTACTCCTGGATCTCCTAGTTTCTTAGGTATTCCACCTTTAAAAGTATAATTGGCAAGCATGGTGAAAATTTCAGCTTCTGATATCTTTCTTTTATTTGTAACAATATCTTTCATATACTTAGCATAAGGATTCATTTTAGGCATATAAGTCAAACGCATACGCAAAAAGATAGGTCTAATCATTTCAGCAAAGTGCTCAAAATCCACATCATCCTTTTTCTTGGATGGTTTAGGAGGAAAAGGCATGGGTTTCTGAACCCATGGTTCTCTTTCTTTACCGTGCTTTCTAGCAACGAAGTCTCTATTGTCATAACGTTGATTCTTGAATTGTGGGTTATCAAGATCAACAACAAGTTCAATCTCTACATCATTGTTATGTAGGGGATCATTGCGGAAAATAAAAAATTCTATGCATCACCAAGATCAATCTATGGAGAGACTAGCAACGAGAGAGAGAGAGAGGGGAGTGCATCTTCATACCCTTGAAGATTGCGATGCGGAAGCATTACAAGAATGCGGATGAAGGAGTCGTACTCGCAGTGATTCAGGTCACGGTTGATTCCGATCTAAGCGCCGAACAATGTTGCCTCCGTGTTCAACACACGTACAGCCCGGGGACGTCTCCTCCTTCTTGATCCAGCAAGGGGGAAGGAGAAGTTGAGGAAGAACTCCGGCAGCACGACGACATGGTGGTGGAGCTTGCAGTTCTCCGGCTGGGCTTCTCCAAGCTCAACTACGGAGGATGAGGTGTTGGGGAGGGAGAGGGCTGCGCCAGGGGAAGGGTATGGCATCCCTCCCACCTACCCTCTATTTATAGGGGCAAGGGAGAGGGGAGCCGTCCCCCACCAGATGGATCTAGAGGGGGCCGACCAAGGAGGGTGGCTTGCCCCCCAAGCCAAGGGGGCGCCCCCTTTAGGGTTTCCCCTAAACCCTAGGCACATGGTGAAGGAAATATGCCCTAGAGGCAATAATAAAGTTATTATTTATTTCCTTATATCATGATAAATGTTTATTATTCATGCTAGAATTGTATTAACCGGAAACATAATACATGTGTGAATACATAGACAAACAGAGTGTCACTAGTATACCTCTACTTGACTAGCTCGTTAATCAAAGATGGTTATGTTTCCTAACCATGAACGAAGTTTTGTTATTTGATTAACAAGGTCACATCATTAGTTGAATGATCTGATTGACATGACCCATTCCATTAGCTTAGCACCCGATCGTGTAGTATGTTGCTATTGCTTTCTTCATGTCTTATACATGTTCCTATGACTATGAGATTATGCAACTCCCGTTTGCCGGAGGAACACTTTGTCTGCTACCAAACGTCACAACGTAACTGGGTGATTATAAAGGAGCATTACAGGTGTCTCCAAAGGTACATGTTGGGTTGGCGTATTTCGAGATTAGGATTTGTCACTCCGATTATCGGAGAGGTATCTCTGGGCCCTCTCGGTAATGCACATCACATAAGCCTTGCAAGCGTTACAACTAATATGTTAGTTGTGAGATGATGTATTATGGAACGAGTAAAGAGACTTGCCGGTAATGAGATTGAACTAGGTATTGGATACCGACGATCGAATCTCGGGCAAGTAACATACCGATGACAAAGGGAACAACGTATGTTGTTATGCGGTCTGACCGATAAAGATCTTCGTAGAATATGTAGGAGCCAATATGGGCATCCAGGTCCCGCTATTGGTTATTGACCGGAGACGTGTCTCGGTCATGTATACATTATTCTCGAACCGTAGGGTCCGCACGCTTAATGTTACGATGACAGTTAGTATGAGTTTATGCATTTTGATGTACCGAAGGTTGTTTGGAGTCCCGGATGTGATCACGGACATGACGAGGAGTCTCGAAATGGTCGAGACATAAAGATTGATATATTGGAAGCCTATGTTTGGATATCGGAAGTGTTCCGGGTGAAATTGGGATTTTACCGGAGTACCGGGAGGTTACCGCTATATGGGCCTTAGTGGGCTTTAGTGGAAAGGAGAAAGGGGCAGCCCAAGGTGGCTGTGCGCCTCCCCCCTTCCCCTAGTCCTATTAGGACTAGGAGAGGTGGCCAGCCCCCTCTCTCTCTTTCCCCCCTCAAGGAATCCTATTCCAACTAGGATTGGGGGGGGGAATCCTACTCCCAGAGGGAGTAGGACTCTCCTGGCGCGCCCTCCCTTGGCCGGCCAGCCTCCCCCTCTAGTCCTTTATATACAGAGGTAGGGCACCCCAAAGAACACACAAGTTGATCCACGTGATCTATTCCTTAGCCGTGTGCGGCGCCCCCAGCCACCATAGCCCTCGATATTACTGTAGCGGAGTTTAGGCGAAGCCCTGCTGCTGTAGTGCATCAAGATCGTCACCACGCCGTCGTGCTGACGGAACTCTTCCCTGACACTTTGCTAGATCGGAGTCCGGGGATCGTCATCGGGCTGTACGTGTGCTAAGAATTCGGAGGTGCCGGAGTAACGGTGCTTGGATCGGTCGAATCGGGAAGACGTACGACTACTTCCTCTACATTGCGTCAACACTTCCGCAGTCGGTCTGCGTGGGTACGTAGACAACACTCTCCCCTCTCGTTGCTATGCATCACCATGATCTTGCGTGTGCGTAGGAATTTTTTTGAAATTACTGCGTTCCCCAACAGTGGCATCCGAGCCTAGGTTTTATGGTTTGATGTTATATGCACGAGTAGAACACAAGTGAGTTGTGGGCGATATAAGTCATACTGCCTACCAGCATGTCATACTTTGGTTCGGCGGTATTGTTGGACGAGACGACCCGGACCAACATTACGCGTACGCTTACGCGAGACCGGTTTCCCCGACGTGCTTTGCACACAGGTGGCTTGCGGGCGACTATCTCTCCAACTTTAGTTGAACCGAATGTAGCTACGCCCGGTCCTTGCGAAGGTTAAAACGGAGTCTATTTGACAAACTATCGTTGTGGTTTTGATGCGTAGGTGAAATTGGTTCTTACCTAAGCCCGTAGCAGCCACGTAAAACTTGCAACAACAAAGTAGAGGACGTCTAACTTGTTTTTGCAGGGCATGTTGTGATGTGATATGGTCAAGGCATGATGCTAAATTTTATTGTATGAGATGATCATGTTTTGTAACCGAGTTATCGGCAACTGGCAGGAGCCATATGGTTGTCGCTTTATTGTATGCAATGCAATCGCGATGTAATGCTTTACTTTATCACTAAGCGGTAGTGATAGTCGTAGAAGCATAAGATTGGCGAGACGACAACGATGCTACGATGGAGATCAAGGTGTCGCGCCGGTGACGATGGTGATCATGACGGTGCTTCGGAGATGGAGATCACAGGCACAAGATGATGATGCCATATCATATCACTTATATTGATTGCATGTGATGTTTATCTTTTATGCATCTTATCTTGCTTTGATTGACGGTAGCATTATAAGATGATGTCTCACTAAATTATCAAGAAGTGTTCTCCCTGAGTATGCACCGTTGCCAAAGTTCGTCGTGCCTAGACACCACGTGATGATCGGGTGTGATAAGCTCTACGTCCATCTACAACGGGTGCAAGACAGTTTTGCACACGCAGAATACTCAGGTTAAACTTGACGAGCCTAGCATATGCAGATATGGCCTCGGAACACGGAGACCGAAAGGTCGAGCGTGAATCATATAGTAGATATGATCAACATAACGATGTTCACCATTGAAAACTACTCCATCTCACGTGATGATCGGTTATGGTTTAGTTGATTTGGATCACGTGATCACTTAGAGGATTAGAGGGATGTCTATCTAAGTGGGAGTTCTTAAGTAATTTGATTAATTGAACTTAAACTTATCATGAACTTAGTACCTGATAGTATCTTGCTTGTTTATGTTGATTGTAGATAGATGGCTCGTGCTGTTGTTCCGTTGAATTTTAATGCGTTCCTTGAGAAAGCAAAGTTGAAAGATGATGGTAGAAATTACACGGACTGGGTCCGTAACTTGAGGATTATCCTCATTGCTGCTCAGAAGAATTACGTCCTGGAAGCACCGCTGGGTGCCAAGCCTGCTGCTGGAGCAACACCAGATGTTATGAACGTCTGGCAGAGCAAAGTTGATGACTACTCGATAGTTCAGTGTGCCATGCTTTACGTCTTAGAATCGGGACTTCAACGATGTTTTGAACGTCATGGAGCATATGAGATGTTCCAGGAGTTGAAGTTAATATTTCAAGCAAATGCCCGGATTGAGAGATATGAAGTCTCCAATAAATTCTATAGCTGTAAGATGGAGGAGAACAGTTCTATCAGTGAACATATACTCAAAATGTCTGGGTATAATAATCACTTGATTCGGATGGGAGTTAATCTTCCAGATGATTGCGTCATTGACAGAATTCTCCAATCACTGCCACCAAGCTACAAGAGCTTCGTGATGAACTATAATATGCAAGGGATGAACAAGACTATTCCCGAGCTCTTCGCAATGCTGAAAGCTGCGGAGGTAGAAATCAAGAAGGAGCATCAAGTGTTGATGGTTAACAAGACCACTAGTTTCAAGAAAAGGGGCAAAGGGAAGAAGAAGGGGAACTTCAAGAAGAACAGCAAGCAAGTTGCTGCTCAAGAGAAGAAACCCAAGTCTGAACCTAAGCCTGAAACTGAGTGCTTCTACTGCAAGCAGACTGGTCACTGGAAGCAGAACTGCCCCAAGTATTTGGCGGATAAGAAGGATGGCAAGGTGAACAAAGGTATATGTGATATACATGTTATTGATGTGTACCTTACTAGAGCTCGCAGTAGCACCTGG
Organism: Triticum urartu; assembly: GCF_003073215.2. Taxonomy (NCBI): domain Eukaryota; kingdom Viridiplantae; phylum Streptophyta; class Magnoliopsida; order Poales; family Poaceae; genus Triticum; species Triticum urartu. The sequence continues at coordinate 230,457,473 of NC_053028.1, forward strand.
GTATTTGATACTGGTTCTGTTGCTAATATTTGCAACTCGAAACAGGGACTATGGATTAAGCGAACACTGGCAAAGGACGAGGTGACGATGCGCGTGGGAAACGGTTCCAAAGTCGATGTGATCGCGGTCGGCACGCTACCTCTACATCTACCTTCGGGATTAGTATTAGACCTAAATAATTGTTGTTTGGTGCCAGCGTTGAGCATGAACATTATATCTGGATCTTGTTTAATGCGAGACGGTTATTCATTTAAATCAGAGAATAATGGTTGTTCAATTTATATGAGTAATATCTTTTATGGTCATGCACCCTTGAAGAGTGGTCTATTCTTATTGAATCTCGATAGTAGTAATACACATATTCATAATGTTGAAGCCAAAAGATGCAGAGTTGATAATGAAAGTGCAACTTATTTGTGGCACTGTCGTTTAGGTCATATCGGTGTAAAGCGCATGAAGAAACTCCATACTGATGGACTTTTGGAACCACTTGATTATGAATCACTTGGTACTTGAGAACCGTGCCTCATGGGCAAGATGACTAAAACACCGTTCTCCGGTACTATGGAGAGAGCAACAGATTTGTTGGAAATCATACATACCGATGTATGTGGTCCGATGAATATTGAGGCTCGTGGCGGATATCGTTATTTTCTCACCTTCATAGATGATTTAAGCAGATATGGGTATATCTACTTAATGAAACATAAAGTCTGAAACATTTGAAAAGTTCAAAGAATTTCAGAGTGAAGTTGAAAATCATCGTAACAAGAAAATAAAGTTCCTACGATCTGATCGTGGAGGAGAATATTTGAGTTACGAGTTTGGTGTACATTTGAAAAACTGTGGAATAGTTTCGCAACTCACGCCACCCGGAACACCACAGCGTAATGGTGTGTCCGAACGTCGTAATCGTACTTTACTAGATATGGTGCGATCTATGATGTCTCTTACAGATTTACCGCTATCATTTTGGGGTTATGCTTTAGAGACGGCCACATTCACGTTAAATAGGGCACCATCAAAATCCGTTGAGACGACACCTTATGAACTATGGTTTGGCAAGAAACCAAAGTTGTCGTTTCTTAAAGTTTGGGGCTGCGATGCTTATGTGAAAAAGCTTCAACCTGATAAGTTCGAACCCAAATCGGAGAAATGTGTCTTCATAGGATACCCAAAGGAGACTGTTGGGTACACCTTCTATCACAGATCCGAAGGCAAGACATTCGTTGCTAAGAATGGATCCTTTCTAGAGAAGGAGTTTCTCTCGAAAGAAGTGACTGGGAGGAAAGTAGAACTTGACGAGGTAACTGTACCTGCTCCCTTACTGGAAAGTAGTACATCACAGAAAACTATTTCAGTGACACCTACACCAGTTAGTGAGGAAGCTAATGATAATGATCATGAAACTTCAGATCAAGATACTACTGAACCTCATAGATTAACCAGAGTAAGATCCGCGCCAGAGTGGTACGGTAATCCTGTTCTGGAAGTCATGCTACTAGATCATGATGAACCTTTGAACTATGGAGAAGCGATGGTGAGCCCATATTCCACAAAATGGCTTGAAGCCATGAATCTGAGATGGGATCCATGTATGAGAACAAAGTATGGACTTTGGTTGACTTGCCCGATGATCGGCAAGCAATTGAGAATAAATGGATCTTCAAGAAGAAGACAGACGCTAATGGTAATGTTACTGTCTACAAAGTGTGACTTGTCGCAAAAGGTTTTCGACAAGTTCAAGGGATTGACTACGATGAGACTTTCTCACCTGTAGCGATGCTTAAGTCTGTCTGTCCGAATCATGTTAGCGATTGCCGCATTTTATGATTATGAAATTTGGCAGATGGATGTCAAAACTGCATTCCTGAATGGATTTCTGGAAGAAGAGTTGTATATGATGCAGCCGGAAGGTTTTGTCGATCCAAAAGGAGCTAACAAAGTGTGCAAGCTCCAGCGATCCATTTATGGACTGGTGCAAGCATCTCGGAGTTGGAATAAACGCTTGATAGAGAGAAAATGAAAGATGTTCCATATGCTTCAGCCATAGGCTCTATCATGTATGCAATGCTGTGTACCAGACCTGATGTGTGCCTTGCTATAAGTTTAGCAGGGAGGTACCAAAGTAATCCAGGAGTGGATCACTGGACAGCGGTCAAGAACATCCTGAAATACCTGAAAAGGACTAAGGATATGTTTCTCGTATATGGAGGTGACAAAGGGCTCACCGTAAAAGGTTATGTT